>NC_056743.1:190205601-190320601 GCF_019279795.1 Protopterus annectens
AGTGGTGCAGTGCATTTGCTGTGAAGTGGTATGTCGTGAGTGGTGCAGTGCATTTGCTGTGAAGTGGTATATCGTGAGTGGTGCAGTGCATTTGTTGTGAAGTGATATGTTGTGAGTGGTGCAGTGTATTTGCTGTGAAGTGGTATGTTGTGAGTGGTGCAGTGCATTTGTGTGAAGTGGTATGTCGTGAGTGGTGCAGTGCATTTGCTGTGAAGTGGTATGTCGTGAGTGGTGCAGTGCATTTGTTGTGAAGTGATATGTTGTGAGTGGTGCAGTGCATTTGCTGTGAAGTGGCATGTTGTGAGTGGTGCAGTGCATTTGCTGTGAAGTGGTATGGTGTGAGCGGTGCAGTGCATCTGCTGTGACGTGGTATGTTGTGAGTGGTGCAGTGCATTTTCTGTGAAGTGATATGTTATGAGTGGTGCAGTGCATTTTCTGTGAAGTGGCATGTTGTGAGTGGTGCAGTGCATTTGCTGTGAAGTGGTATGTTGTGAGTGGTGCAGTGCATTTGCTGTGAAGTGATATGTTGTGAGTGGTGCGGTGCATTTGCTGTGAAGTGGTAATCAGTTGGGAGACCATTGTCACTCCATTGAGAGACGAGATTTTCTGTCCCTTTACAAAGCTGATCAGGCTATGGGAGCAATTCTTGTTAAATCACAGACCAAGAGCAACCACAAGTGTGCCAGTAGTTGCCACACATGTGGAGAGATAAAACAAAATGAGATCATGAGGGGTGAGAGAACAGAGGCATATTATCAGAAATTGCCTCTGTGTGGGACAACACTAAAGGCTAAGTTGAATGTTATACAATGCCTCCTCTAAAACGTGCACGCTGATTGGCCAGCCCAACCAGTGTGCCCGTTGTAAATCCCTCAATATACTAACGGAAAAAGGTCCGTCGCCGGACTTTTCCGTTAAAACATTGTCTCGCTATGTTAAAAGAGTTTAACATAGCGACACAGGTTTAAAAAAAGCAACGCAGATCTCCTTTGCTTTTTTTAAAGCTGTCTCGCTATGTTAAACTCCTTTAACATAGCGACACAGTGTGTAAAAAGCAACGGAGATCTTGCGATCTCCGTTGCTTTTTTTTTAACCTGTCTCGCTATGTTAAATGAGTTTAACATAGCGAGACAGCTTTAAAATAAGCAACGGAGATCTCCATTGCTTATTTTAAAGCTGTCTCGCTATGTTAAACCCATTTAACATAGCGAGACAGTAAAAAGCAACGGAGATCTTGCGTTCTCTGTTGCTTTTGCCCACAGCTCTGATGTACTGCGTAGGCATGCGCAGTACATCATAACTGCCGCGGAACACCAGACAGCTGCAGAAGGGCAGCAAAGAGGCATTATACAATGGCATTATTTAAGAAAAGTAATTATTTCTTTTCTTAAATAATGTCATTAATAACCATGCCTGGGTGTGGGTAATGCTGGATTTACCCACGGTTGTCTTTGTTTGGTCCCCTCGGGCTTCGCCCTTGGGACCAAACCACGCCAACCGTGGGTAAATCCAGCATTACTCACACCCAGGCATGGGTTATTGCTATATTATGGACCCCCCCAAAAGGAGACTTACAAATGATGGGTGGCTTGGAAGCCAATTGTTAAGATGATAAATCTAATTGAGGGAGGGTACAGCAAGGCTAGGCTCCTGCCTTGTTCCATGGCTCTTGAGTACTACCTATGGGACTCAACACTTTAATGCAAATGAAAGGAACAGTATAAGAGGAATTGTAAAATCAGAGATGGACCTCTGACATTGTACAAACGGCAGCCTTCTTCAAAGGTGACATCTGCCTAGAGAATAATTGGTGACAAATAGTAAAAAGAACTACATACTATCAAAATGAATGATA
The DNA here is from genome assembly GCF_019279795.1 of Protopterus annectens. NCBI lineage: Eukaryota > Metazoa > Chordata > Ceratodontiformes > Protopteridae > Protopterus > Protopterus annectens. The sequence goes on from NC_056743.1 coordinate 190,207,457, forward strand.
CCAAAAAAAGCAAAAGAGAAAAAAAAACAATGGTAATATTTCTCAGTATCCATGTTCTGTTTGCACTGGTCATATTCATTGAAGACAAATATCGTGAACATGGGTCACTAGTAAAGGAAAGCATTTTCATTCTATTTTTATTTACTTATAGTAAAGCACATTTACAGAAGGGACCTAGGGGAAAAAGCTCTTTTAGTATGAAAATGAAGCATAAAATACAATGCAGATGTGTAACATACAATAAAAAGCACAAACAATAAAAAAAACTCATATCAAGATATGTACATTATCAAAAGCATTTATAAATACCTACAACATTTGTTTACCCTAAAATTGTATTTTACTAATGCATTTTTCAAGTTTGTACAATAGGACTCATGCTGCTATGTATCATGCTTCAGAAGAGGCTGACACAGTGTTTAAAGCAGCCATTTGTACATTTCTAGAAAGTAGGATCCATGACAATGCTTCTAGACTGAAAAAAATACTGTTGAGAATTATTTGGGTTACTAAATTGTTGACAGATTGAAGGATAAAAATAAAATTATTAAGAAACATTTAAAACCCATTCAAGATGTCCAAGAGCCTGAATGAAAGAAGATGTTTTTGTAGTCTGTAGGTAGGAAGAGAGTGAATGCACATTCTCTGAGTGTGGCATTTTATTTTGAGGTATCTAGTATCTTTTGGTGAGATACTCTGAGTTCCATTTGATTTTTATCAAGCAATTAATCTGGAAAAGTAGAAGCAGTGGTTATAATCTAGAATGCTGAGCTTGAACAATTACTGTTGGTACGGCATTCTGATTCTGAAGTTAAACCAACTGATCTGGTTTAGACAATCTAGTGGCGTGTAAATGAGGATTCTGAAGTTAAACCAACTGATCTGGTTTAGACAATCTAGTGGTGTGTAAATGAAGAAAAGTCAGCCATCCCTTTGTCGGTTCTGTTATGGACTGTACCAAGTTTGGCTGACAATTGTTTATTAAGATTCTTCATTGCTACAGTACTATAGAAGAATTCTTGTACAATGTTGTACCTCTTGCTAGTGTCTGTATGGTTTCTGGTGTTAGAAAAGGGTTTATTGTGTACAGTGTATCCAATCTGCATATAGATTCAATTACAACAATGTTGATGTGTTCTTTGAAATATGAACATAATCAGTGATGACTCCATGGCATTTTCAACTTAGTTGATCAAGTACAATAGTTATTATAAGAATATATTAGCTATGGCAACATGAGCTTGTTTAACAAAGTACATGACTAGTTTCTTTTCAGTGGAAGTTAAACTACTTCCGCTAATCTAGCTTTGAGGGAGTCTAACAATGTCTGCAGTTCATGTACCATTTTATCAGTAACAACAATAAAATAGCTCACAGTAAAGCCATCCAGAAACTGTAGTCACTGAATATCTTGTTAGTATATACTGAGACTAGAAGGGACACTGAAATGGATCCTTGGAGACCTCTTATGTTTCACTCATGTGGGTCCAACAGTAAGTCTTGTCATGCCATTGATTTCTTCCTGAGTGATTGTCAACCATTCCAGTATTGTTTTTTTTTTTTTTTTTACATACATCAACTTACAGTCAATAAGCCATTAAAGGCTTTGGAGAACTCAATGAGGATGGCTGCTCTGTAAAGGTCAGTGTCTGAGTTTGTCGAGACATAGTCTACAAATTTAGTAATGGTTCTATGACTACTCTATCCAGTTCTAAAACAATGCTTTTTTTCCGACAGTCTGTTATAGTTTGCATAATATCTGAAGAACTGTTGCTATCTCCACTTTATCTAGTATCTTAGCAAGAGGACTAGATATACTGATAGAACAGTAGATAATGACTTTGTGTGCATCACCACTCTTGAAGAGAGGAATGATCTTGGCTTTCTTTAGGTTTTTGTCACTAGTCTAATATTCCTGTCTTTAGAACAGCAAAATAATGCAGCAAAACGGGGGTGGGGGTGGTGCCTGAAGAAAATTAACCACTGGAGTGCAACAAGTGAAAATGAACAAGCAAAACTCCTGCAAGTAGTCCACAGCAGATGTAAAACACAAGTTTCAATGACAGAATAAAACACAGATAATCACTTTCGCGGTAAGCTTCATCAGATCTAAAATGCATTTCAAAATTACAATCGTAAAACTGCAAAAGCAATCACAATCAGCAAATCAGGACAAAGTGCATCTAGTGTTATTAGCTACCATAGTAACTACACAAATACATGTTTAAAACTACAAGCACACTACTACCCTGGGTTGAATGACAGCATATATATACAACCTACTTTAAGAGCAAGACCTTTGAAAAAGAAGTAAGCTGTATTTATAATTCCCTGCTACGTTAGTCTTATTTAGCATCTATATTTTTTAATACATATATACACTTTTTGAGGTATTTATACTTACATCTATCTTGATTTTGCATACAGCATATGGTTTTATGTGATACAGAGTGTTTGTAGCTATAAACATGTATTTGTGTAGTTACTATGGTAGCTCATAACACTAGATGCACTTTGTTCTGATTTGTTGATTGTGATTGCTTTTGCAGTTTTAAGATTGTAATTTTGAAATGCATTTTAGATCTGATGAAGCTTACTGCGAAAGCGCTTATCTGTATTTTATTCGGTCATTAAAACTTATGTTTTACATCTGCTGTGGACTACTTGGAGGAGATCTTGTTCCCTGTCTTTAGAACAGTTAAAGTTATTGTGATAAAAATCTCATTTTATATCAGTAAAGGTAGAGGAAGGATATTTGCAGACGCCAAGCCAAGTTTTTTTTTTCCCTGAGATGCACATGAATGTTTTGGACATCAGTAGGTTTGTGTTTAAAACAGTTTTCTTTGCTTGCTTTTTCTTGTATAGATACTACCAATGCTTCTCCTTCCGTGCTTGTTAAGGAGTCATATATCCATTAATTTAGATTTAATGGCATTCTGGATACTACTGTCACACCCAGACCTTTGCACTGCAGAATCATTCCTTTTTGTTATACAGTATACCCTGGTATGCACAATTCTGCATTCTGAAAAAAATGCCTAAGCCATATTTCTGATACTTCCAGAATTTCAGTTTTGTCAGAGGTTAACCAGACTAGAGAGTTAGGATTTTTTGTTTACAAATACATTTGACATTTTTAGGGGCACTATTTTTATGCATTTTGCATTAGAAAAAGTGAATCATTGTTATTTTAATTTCCTCTTGAATTTATTAATTTTAAGGATTGCAGGTAGAGAAGTTTCCGTAGAAACCTCCTGGATGTAGAAAGATTACGTAAGTACTGGCCAAACAGCTTCTTATTGTTGTGTGAAAACAATGGCGTAAATGCTAACATGCTCTTGCATTCCACCTGTATATATCGTATAACACATTCCCTGTTACCGTATCTTGGCACCTGTAAATGATAGCATGTTTTGTGCTGCGCTAATCAGGCTTAATGTTCAGCTACAGAAGTAGTAGTGACTAGAGAAGCAGCTGCAATTAAAAATCACATGGACTGCGATTTGTGATAGCAGTCCATAGGTGACATGAAATGGGATTGTGTCTTCAGTGGCGCTCAAAAAATATATTAGGCCACCAACTCCAGTTAGAAGGGTGGTTAAGATGGGTTGGCAGGATGAGTCAATTCTAATGCAAAGTAGCAAAATCTAAATCTATGTTTGGAGTCAAGTGCTTAGCTGAGCAGAACAAAATGTAAAAGCATGTGTATTGGATTAAGCAAATGCTGATCAGGTAATCTCCAGAGAGAAAATAAATGAATCTGAGTAATGTAGAGATGCAGTAAGCCTACATGCTTGTACGGTGCTAACACATGTGCTTGCAGGCTTGGGTGCAACATGTGGTTCTTGGTAGTCTAAATATAGTGTGTCCTTACTGTGTGCTAGACTTTGGAATGTGGTTATTTCCAGTGGAACAGTAAAATTAAAGCTCTGTAATACTGAAGTTCACAGTTAACTTCCATCTGCTGGCATGGAGGATACCTTATCCTTCTTGTGGAGGGGTACACATACCTAAAAAACTTATGTGGTTCACCACAGTTAACTGCATGCTCACACAAGTGTTTCTAATATCAGTTGCAGTTCACAAAACAAAATATTTCAGCACTCACTCTAAACAGTCTGTCATACTGAAGTGATATAGCTCAGATAAAACTGCAGCGTAGATTCATATGTTCTGAACATTGCATATCAATACATGCTGATGAAATGCATGGCACCTAAACTTCCTGGTACTGTTTCTCCACAGAAGTATTTGTTTGGGGGTTTAGTAAAGAGTAATTTGGGAATATTTTCAAGTCTCTGAGTCAGAGATCTAGATGGATTCACATAGGAAGATTTTGCTAAAAGATCTTGTTAAATAAATGTAAAACAGTAAGCCAAGTAACCAAGGAAGAAGACACAAAAGAGACCCATCATGTGACTTACTTAAAGTTTAAGAAGTCCTCTGACAATCAGTCACACAAAAGGGTAGTTAGCAAATTAGACAGATTTGAAATGGGTCACAGGTGACAGAATGAGCAAAATGCTTAGACAAAAAGGAGCACAGAGGATAACAGTAAATGAAATTTACTCAGATGTAAGGATAGCAACTACTGGATACCACAAGATGCCATACTAGAGGTTAGTCATTTCAATGACTATATATATGATATCAGAGAATGTTGTTGTTGTGTCTTTCGGCTTATCCTGGTTAGGGGTCGCCACAGCGGAACTCCGGTCCGCTAATGTTTGGTAGTGGATTTCTATGTGCCGAGTTACCAGCCCTGATTCACGCATGTCTCCACACAGAAGATGCTCTAACTGAGACTTGAACGGAACAACATCTTGCTGTGAGGTGACAACGCTACCGCAGCACCACTACAGCGGGACTGATATCAGAGAATGTAATGTAAAGAAGGAAAATCTGCCTGTTTACTGATGGCAGAAAATTGTGCAAAAAGGCTAAGAAACAATTACATATAGAAAGGATGGAAAGGAAAGACCAAAGAAATCATCTGAATAAAGGGGGCCCAAATTGAATGTAAAATGCAATATTGCATCTGGACATCAATAATCAAGGAAAGCAATGTACTTTGTAGTTGAAACTGAAGCAATAACAACAGTGAAAAGAGACCTAAGGCATATATATTAGAGGATATGAAAGCAAGTATGTAATGTGATATAGCACTTATGAGACCATCTGAGTGGGGGGGGATACATGGCAAGAGACAGTGCTAGAAAAGACATATTTATCCCATTTTAGTGAGAATCAGTAAGACCTCATCTAGAGTACTGCCAACATTTCTGGTACCTTCATCTTTGCAGACAGACAAACAGAATATAGGCAATTCAGAGGAGGGTAAGAAAAATTATTCATAGAGGTCCCCAAAATCCACATGAAGACAGATGAGGGAAAACAAGGACACACACACACAAGCACTGAAAACAATGTGTTTGCAATTGTGTCGAATCTCATCTTCTACAGTAGACTTAAATTCAGTACACATCCCCCACACTTACATATAATAACTTCATGGTTACACAACAGTAAAGAAAGGGGGAAAATCTCCAAATTAGTGCACAGCCCTGTCTCTCTAGTGCATGTGCACAAGTACAACCCCCCCACATACACAAGCTGTACACAGCTACATAAGAAAAGAATTATATAATAACAATATTAATAATAATACAATAAAACTAATAGTATTAGAATAACTAGGTAACGTTTCTTTTTCATAATATAGTAAGGAAAAATCTATAGTCTAAGAAGTTATTCAAATGGTACCTGCTTAACTCCATGGCATAAAGTTATAAATCCTTGACATGGGCCCAAATGACTTAACTATGATGAAAAGCTCACAAGCCAGAACTGCCAAATACTGAAGGATGGAAAAAATGGCTAATACCATCTTGCCCATGCTGCAGGAAGGATGATGGTTTGACTGTGACGGAAAGGCATGTGACAAGCAGTAATAGTCAGTACTCTTGGTCCTGCCCGGAGATGTTAAATGGAAGCCTTCCGGGGGGGGAGGTGCAGGAATACACATGCTCCAAGTGTTGTTCTGAGGCCCAATGCTGCAGGCAGAAGGCCTCTACACTGAAGAAAGGGCATAATTTCCAAAATAACATATACTCTGGAGGGCATTATTGTACTTAGAGAACAGGCTGTCTGTTAAATTGATTTGCATTTTTTATTATTTTTATATATTTATGTTTTTTACAGTTTTGATGTAAAAGAAATCCTCCACTTAACATTTCAAACTTTATGTAGTATATGTAGTTATTGGAGGGAAGTATTTTACATTCAAAATATAAGTTATGTAAGTTTTTAATGTCTGCACATATATGCATACACACACACATACATTCAGAAGCACAAACAGAGGCACACAGACATATACACACAAAGACAAACATATAAACAGACTCACACAGATACATGCATAGAAAGGAACACACACGTGTATACACACACACACACACACACACACACACACACACACACACACACACACACCTGCACTTAACATCCATAATGTTAAACATACCCACAGACATAAAAAAAGCATATCAACTCCACCTCATGGCCCCTGTTATTGTGCCTAATTTTGCTGCACAGCAATTTTCCATCCATTGATTTTTGTAGTAAATCACTGTGGATTAAGCTCAGTCATTAATGCCTAATGTCACATTACACAGACAAATTGCTTCTGTGAAACAAGAAGGTAAATCTTCTCAAACTCATACCACATTGATTTATTAAAGAATGAGTAAATATACAGTTGCTATCTAAAATATATTTTACTAGTCTATTTTTAATAAACTCTCCTTGCATACAGGATTTGCATGGTATTATCACAGGGTTATACAACTCTTACTTTTTAGAAAACAGTGACACTAGACTGCCTGTTGCAGTCAATGCTCTCTCCATCTCTCTCTGTCTTTCTCATTCACACACACACACACACACACACACACACACACACACGCACACACGCACACACACACACACACACATACACACTTTTATTCTTTATTTACTTTAACACTTTAAGATCACTAAAAAGCCAGACACTGCTTACCAATCATAAAAATAGTGACATTTGGTTTTAAGCATTCTGAGTTTCACAGCAGCTTGATTTGCAGCTGTGAAGAGATGGACTCATTTTACAGTGGGCATTACCTGTACATTAACAACCTGCTGGAGAACGTTCATTCTCCAATCAAGGTGACAATATTCAGGTCACCCATTCTTTAAAGGAAGGTATTCTATACACCCTCATCCATGAACGCATACATAGCTGTCAACGGTAGGGATTAGGACCTTCTAATACAAAAACCTGATGGCTCCTGGATGATGATCTACCATGACCCCCAATCACGCCACTGAGGAAAGATGGTCTAGCTGATTTGACTGTGGTAAGCATAATGGTTAGCAGGCATGGGAAGAAAAAGCTTAGAAAGAAATTCAAAGACAAATATTTTATGTATTTACCACGGGTCCCCTTCAAAACATCTAAAACTCATAACATCTAATTTCATAACACTAAGACCAGAACATCTAAAACCCATAACATTGAATTTCATAACATCTAACACTACAAATCACATGAAAATAACATCCCCTCCACATATAATGACACCAAACTACCAAACACACATTTTACTATGTTTTAGTAGGGGGGCTTGGTACAGTGGGGTTAGGAAATTAACTTTTTCCCACTGTAGTGCGATCTCAGAGTTGGTATATTTAATTTAGGGGGGTGTGGTAGGCAGAGCCCATCACTTGAGGGGTGCAGGGGGGCTTGCCCCCCTGTAGAAACATAGTAAATGTGTGCTTTTTCATTTGGTGTCATTATAGGTGGAGGGGATGCTACTAACATTTGCTTTGTAGTTTTCAATGTTGTGAAATTCGATGTTATGAGTTTTAGATGTTTTGAATTTTCAATCTTATGGTCTCGCTGTTTTGAAATTACATGTTATGAGTTTTCAGCATTTTGAAGTAGAACCATATATATATATATGTATATATATATATATATATATATATATATGGGTCCCTTTCAGTAGATCGAACATATAACAAGTTCGAACCTCATATGGCTGAGACCATATGTTCAAACTTGTAAATGTTCGATTGGACTGAATAGAGATCTCCATACAGTGCAGAATGGGAAGATTTCCCTTTTCCACAATGTAGTGTGATATTAGAGTTAGTATATTTAAGTAAGGGGGGTGTGGGGGGGCTTATCCCCCCCCTGCTACAGACGTTTAATTTTGTTTTTTGTTGTTTTTTTTCTTTTTTTACTTCAGTGTTCGAACTATTACAAGTTTGAACATATGGTCTCGGCCATATGTGGTTCAAACTTGTAATATGTTCGATCTACTGAAGTAGATCCATATATATATATATATATATATATATATATATATATATGTGTGTGTCTACTTCAGAAGACCTAAACAAAAGACTGAATCCAAAATACTGAATTTTTTTTTAAAGCAGGGGCAAGCCCCTTGCACCCATCATGTGGGGGGGTGCAGATCCACCCCCACACCCCCTGCTAATTATATATACCAACTTCAAGATTGCATAAAACGGATGAAGGGGCAAATTACATCCTTCAGTATTTTGAGTTTTCAGTATTTTTGGATTCAGTCTTTTGGTTATTCAGTCTTCTGAAGTAGACCTAAATATATATATATATATATATATATATATATATATATATATGTGAGTGTGTGTGTATGAGGTAAGTACATAAAATGTCTATCACTGAATTTCTTTTTAAGCTTTTTCTCCCCATACCTATATATTTAGACCCATGTACATATAAGAAGGGAAAGATAACATATACTGGCATCCATAACAGAAAGCCCACATTTCATGTATACAGTATATGAAACATGATTTAGAGACTGGAATGACTTGGTACAATTGATGTATAGTATTGAAGGTAAGGTGTTCCCTTTTGTAATTCCAAGACTTGTAAGGCTGAGCCCCAAAATTACAAAAACTATGAATACTGCTGCTGTCCTTTAAACTTGCTTTTTGTAGGGATGCTTTAATCACTACCCATTTCACCTGAAATTCCAAAATCTGTTATTGCCTTTAGTGGTTTAACATATTTTGTTTAGTTTCAGTCACCCATATACTATATTTTCATTGCACTGGTCATCCCAGTTATATTTACTAACAAATGCCTTTAAATTGACTCTAGCCATTTAATGCACTATTACGCCAACCAGACCAATCATACTTAATAATATTTCCTCAAAGTCTATTTATATTGATATTCTTCTAATTACAGACAACAATAACAGTTTGAAGAATGAGTATTAGGAATTATGAAACTAATAGATATATGATCTGAATTACGAAGTGCTGTTTTAAGCCTGAACATATGCAACCAAGCTGGGTTTAGTCATCAAAATCATCTAATATATTGCTGCCCCTTTTATGGAACAAAACAAGATGCCCAAAATTAAGATTCAAGGAGTTTTGATTTGTGTGGAATAACTGTTTTAACAATAACCCATGGCTGGGGTATGCATAATGCTTGATTTACCCACCATTAGCACAGCTTGCTCACAGGGGTGAAGTCTGACTGACCAAACAAAACTAACAGTGGGTGACCCAGTCATTACTCACAGCCACACCCATGGATTATTGTAATAATACAAGTGTATTACTTTTGTATAATATTCAGTGGCATTGTAATTTTTAATGTATTATGTATTATTTGTGTGTTCTTCCACGTCCAAGAAAATGGTTCCATAGAATTTTAATTCTGCTGTATTTACATTACATTGTGTTGTCTTTGAGAAATGCATGTGCTAGATTTAGGTTTAAAATGATATTTTCAGATCATTCACAAAGCCTCCACTTTATTTGTAACACTGTATTGTTATTTAATATAACCAGGTGATCCACTGAGCCTTAATATAACAATGTATGTCTCAGCATACCATTTCATGATATACACTGGCAATTCTGAAATAAAGCTTTTACCATACTTACTTTTCTGCAGCTAACATCACATCATCCACCAGCACCATACGAACTGAAGATTTATTGTATATCAATAAAGTTGTAATATGCTCAGAATGCAGGTTGCTTCCATGGAACAATGTTGTTGGTTTACTGAACAGTGACTGAAGTTTGCATGGAGAGTTGGTGTTTGCAACCTAACAAAATACGCTTGACATTTTAAGTACCATTCTCAGCATAACTTTGCTATCGCTATATTTCTGCGACAGATCTCACACGCTTTTGGAAAGAGAGAAGGGATATGTTGAGCTTTTCGCATCCGTCATTTACAGCTAAGTGAAAAACTATCTTCTGGTTTAAGCAAATACAAATTTTGAGCACCCTATATTTAAACTGAAGTAATTGTGATTGTCGTGTTAATTACTATACAGATCAGTATTAAATTAGGCTGCCAAAATCATTTCAGTCAAGTATTGTCTCTACTGACTGCACTTAAATCATAAGAATCACACTTCAGTAAATCGGTTGTGGTTTTACAATCATGCTGCTGTTTTGAGTGGTTAAGATGTTACTATTCTGTTGTGTGTTTCTGTGTCATGGATATGCATTGACATGTGTTTGCGTGCGTGCGTGTGGATGTGTGCATGTGCTTGTGTCCGTGTGAGTATTTTCTGATTAGTTGAAAAGATTTCATGTACAGGATTATAATAAGTGTACTGATGATTCACACAGAAGAATAAAATAAGTACATCCTGAAAAGTGAAATTTAGTTATTGCATCCTAATGTCTGAGTATGTTATTAGAATATACATCCAAATGTTAGAGTATGTCACTAGAACATACACACACAAAGATGTGTGTGTGTGTGTGTGTGTGTGTGTGTGTGTGTGTGTGTGTGTGTGTGTGTGTGTGTGTGTGTGTGTGTGTGTGTGTGTGTGTGTGTGTGTCTATATCTGCATTTGTCTACATATCTGCCTGTCTGTGGGCATGTGTGTGAATTATAAAAAAGACACAATCTCAGATGGTATTACCCTTCGGTACATTTTCCTTCTGAATATAATTCTGCTGTTATTGATCCTGTACAGTCATCCTGCATAGCTACCTATAAATGACTAAACTATCCCCTCATAACTGCTTTTTGGGGATCAGAATTGCACCTTGTGATACATCTCATCACTGCCACCCTTGTCTCTATGAGGTTAACATGTCTTTTGCCAATCATCCTTAGTGAGTATTTTTAATAGTTATTTTCATATCCTGTGCTGACATCTGTGCTATCCATTTTGTATTAACATTTCCATTCCAAATGAAAGCTGAGGTTCCTAATGAAGTAACTCTGCCAAGCATTTTATTGTATCTCCTACTAGACTTCTGTTTAGTTTGTGAAATGATTTATGACACAATACAGCTTAGTCAACCCTCAAGCCACTTGAAAGCTATTCCAACATTTTCATTTTAATACTGACAACAGTGATTACAAATTACATTTTAAAAGCTGTGGCATGTGTCCCATCAATAAGCATTTTAGATCCATCATTCTATAATATTCCATTAGTAGATGGACATTAAGGGTTGTTTGGCTTCCATATTCAGATTGTAATACACTTGTACATCTTTCAAACTGTAGCATTCTCTTGTAGTTCACAGTATCCTCTGATTTTTCATAAACCCATTTGACAGGTAATGTATCTACATTCACAGAACTATCATAAATGATTAAAAATGGAGCACAACATAAAAACTCCCATTTCAAAAAATAATAACAATCATAATTCCTTGTATACTAGTAAGATGGTAGCTTCCTGCACATTCCCTAAGGATCTGAAATTCAACAGTAACATAGCTCACAGCTTGTGCAGTAACTGCAGGCAAATCTGTTTTCATTTTTATTAAATAAGTATTACGCAGCATTAGTCTATGTTTACTTGAAGATGTATTTCTTATGCTGTCAGTACATCCCTTAGTACCTCTCCAAACCCTCTAATTTTGGGGTGGAGCTCTCAGCAGTAGTTGCCAATATTCATCCTCATTATAGCATTGGACTCATTAACTGCTGGAATTAGAGAACTGTAAATACGTTCACCTTTTCTTCTGTCAGTAAATATTAACTATAGTGACTCTTGTGTCTTACCACAATTCAAGAAAAGCAAACAGATATAAAAGCATGTAACAGACTATTAAAAATGAATATCAAATATAAAATCATGACATCAGATATTAGTTATCTTTGAACTAATCATCATGTATTGCTTACTAGCTGTACTCAGGTTTAATAAAAATAGTTTGCAATTATTCTGATACATTGTATATCTTATACTGCTGCAAGATTAGAAAAACTGACTTTTGTATTTTGTCATAAATATTCTGTCATCTTGTGTTAGGGTGGTATTCATCAAAGCTTTTTTGAAGCACAGCAAATTAGTTTTGCAGAGAGAGAATATTGCATTTATGGAAAAGGGCAGTGCCAGAATACAATGCATCCAACATGTAAGAGAAGGTGGAAAGAAAACACAATTCATGCACTGTATAATAAAGAGGATTATGATCGGGTCTCTGATCGTAACCACAGTGTTATGTGTTTCAGACATGGATGTCAAGAAATGCACCTTGAGAGCAAAGCTTGAGAGGTGAATCTTGGCATCCACGCTGAGAACACATAATGGAGGATTATGATCGGATACCTGATCATAATTCTTTGTACTGAATGCAACTTCAATGGCTCTGTGTACAACTACCTGTTGGAGAAAAAGGTGCAAAGTGTTTTGTTGGTTTTCAAAGCACAAAGCACCTAGCAAGTACTGTATAAAAGACAGTGATATCTTAAGTTAGGGAAAGAAAGTCAGGAACAGATTACTAGCACAGGTAGCAGGCAGACAGAAAGCTCTTTTTAATACTGGCCACTACTGTCAGGTTTTACAGCTTAGCATAATACCCGATCTTAAAAATTGTTAAAAGTTGTGTCCTGAGCTACAAAAGCACTTAAATGATTTGTCTTTCTCAATTATATCAAAGCATAATCACCATTGTCCATGCACTACAACACTGTTACACCAGCCTTTAGAGAAACTGTACATTGTGGTACCATGCTGATGACACAGCATACAGCAAGCATGCAAAGACAGCCATATGTAGCACTGCTCCGCCCAGCACACCAATAAATGTAAAGCAATTATACTAAAAGAGCAGTGAGTGAAGCATGAAGCACTACAGGTGCAGTGATTTGTCAATGTGCAGCAGCTGCACAGTGCCTGGTCGGTGTGAAGCTGCTAAAGAGGCTCATTAAGGATGATGCATGTTTACTGATAACTCATTAGTATGCGACACACACACACACAACACAAAATTAAGCTCCATTCAATGCCGCACTCACAGTGGGGTCCCCTTGTTAACAGCAGAGTACAACATTATATCTGTTGTTTATTAATCAGGTGAGTGGGCTGGCCCAAAAAAGACCCTTTTATGTCATAAAAAGGCTGATTCCAGATACCAAGACGTACAGATACATTTATTTAAGATACATACACTAATCGTACATATCGGTATACATATACTGTATATATTCCTTGAACAAGTCATGTAGAATTCACACTACAAATCATTTGAAAACACCACATTAGTCTGAATCATTTGCACTACATCAAACTTAAGAAATGCAGTTCTAAATATACCTTCTGATTACTGGGTACAGAGATGCAGTAGGAAGTTGAAGTTAATCAGAAAAGCCTAAAATAAATGCTCACAGAGGTGGAGCACATTAAGTGGGCAGTGAAAGTAATACACACGTAGCATTGTGATAAGGGAGTTAGGAGGTAATGCAGAAGATCTGAATGTTAAATGAAATAGCAGAAGGCACTTTTCAGCAAGATAGTGAGATTGTGACATTGCTAGACTGCAGTTTTAGAAAAAATAAGTTAGAAAACTACAGGGCCTTTATGACAAAAAGAGAGGAGAAAGCATGATGAGTAATAACTTCATACCAGGCCTGTTTTTTTGTACAAGCCACATTTTATCTTTAAGTTTATAAAGGAAGATACCCAATATGAGATGTGATGTCTACTTTACTGGCACACAACTAACTCTTACAAGTAAAATCACAGTGCTCCTGCCACTAAGAAGCCATGAGACCAAAGTGACACATTTTGTTGAGCAAAATCAGTAAGCCTTAAACAAATTACTGCTCAGCATGAAGGGCCTAAAGACTGGAAGATGCCAACAATGGAAGACTTCCACTAGGCAGGAGGAGGACAATTCAAGGAACTATATGCTAATTAGCTCATAATACCAGTGAGTCATTCTCAAGGGAAACATTGGCTCTAGATGATTGCCACTGCTGAAGTGACACCCAGATTAAATGTGCAAAAATGGGAAAAAGGAGTTGTGGATGGATTCTCAAGGGAAAGATTGATTTCTTTCTAAGATGAAAACATGTCCAGGGTAAACCAAAGCAGGCTTGTTGCCAGAAGAAAATGTTACTTAAATCTTATCTGATTTAATAACGGAGTTATACATCAGTAGATGTCATCTATTGTGACTTTAGTAAGACACTTAATTCAGTTCTGTGGAGGCAATTACTAGGTGCTCTTTAAAGTAATCATATCGGACATATCTGTGAAAATGAGATCAGGATCACACTGTGGAGAACAGAGGAAAGAGTCTAATAAATGGCCTGGAAAGGCTTAAAAACTACACATAAATAGGGTAATTCAGGTTCAGTAAAAAAAACAAATGCAAAGTACTTCAGCCTTGATGTAAACTATCAAATAGGGGAGTGAAAACAATGGTAACAAATGCAGGAAAACTACTTTGGGATGCTTATCATACTTAGATTTTACGACCAGTAGCAGACTGGGTAGATTTATGCAGCATGTACTCTCAGGTCAGTCGGAAACAGCTTTCTGAGCTGTACCCTAATGGCAGCAGGAAACAGCATTATGAGGTGTATCCTCCTGGCAGTAGACTTCAGAATGCATATCTCATCTGCCTGGTATTTCCTGGAATATTCTGACTTTTACACTAAAATAACAAGATGTCACTAAATTCTGAGTGGTCTGTTTAAATTATAATCTTTAAGTTTTACACACATAATTTCTAAGCACCACATGATCAGCCCACTGCCATCTCAAAGATGCAGCATCACTAGACCCTCATCTGCATTAGTGACGTTACCACACACTGCCAAGGGAGTAGGAATGAGATTATTTGTAATGGGGCAGGTAGCCTCCACACAAATTCTATCCCACTTAAAAAAATAAGACATGAAGACTTATGTTACTGAAAGCACACTCAAAACAATGCTACATTTTTCATGAATGAGGTTATCTATATTCCCTGCAGTGCACTTACATATTATTATTTGCTGCAGTTAATCTGTTCCTTCTAAAATGCCTTGCTGAGTTAATAGAAATGAACTGTTATTTGTGTAATGAACAAGCCTAAACTGAAACTGTTACTGCAAAAGTATGGAAGCTATCTATAAGCAAGAAACATTTATATTATTATATTGGTATGCTGACCGAAGTTGCATAGAGCACAGAAAAGATGCACATTTCACTGCTGGGTTGAGTTAAATGTATGTGCAGATTTGTGTTTACCAACCAATTTAGTTTTCATGATAACAAAATTGTGATTGAAATTGGAAAAACTTTTTTTTTGTTGTTTACTGTGCTTTCCTGTAGTAACAGACCAGTTGTACTGTTTTTTTACTGAGCTTTCCCTGTAGCTCATGGATATATATATATATATATATATATATATATATATTTTTTTTTTTTCAAAATGCCTTTGTGATGTTGAGGGATCTACACTTGTGCAGGAGGGCTATATTCTGAAAGATCATGTACAGTTCCAAAACTCTTGGCTGCTTCTGCTATGAGGAGGGGACAGTATCACAGGTAGCTTTGCATGTACATCAGATCTGATCCCAAATTCCCTTCCTGTATTAAAGTTTGTTTTCTTCTTGCAGAATTAAATATTTCACCCTCAGGGTTTGCATTACATTTACACCTGAGAGCAGAGTTTGCTTGCACTATACAACAAAGTCGGCAAGTCATATGTTATTAACCAGAAAATCAGGAAGGCACAATCTGCATATGTAGCAGTAATATATGACCTAGGCAGAATCGTTAATAAATGAAAGCAAAACTGGTAACATAGGAATGTGAAATGAAGATATTCAAGCATTCAAATTTAAGACCGTCACCAAAGGCCACTGATGTCTGAAAAAGTGCTTTGATTTGTGCAGATATAAATGCTGGCATACATTTGCCAGAACACGCTTTGTAATTTATAACTCTAGACTGCCCTTCAGTCCATTAAAGGACCAAAATAATATGGAACTAAAATGAAACCAATAATCTTGAAAGCATGTCATTTACCTTCAGGATTGTAAAGCCAGTATAATTTTAGAAACACCTGTGTATCAAGGTGGATAATGAGATTATAAAAACTGACACACCGAGGACGGGCTTAGACATAGCTCAGATTTCTTAGTGCTGTAAAGCTCAGTAGTGATGGAAGTGAGCAAAACTCACAGCATTTGAGATCCTTTACATTTTTAATCAGGAGCAGAGACATTCTTAAAACTGCAAATAAAATTTTAAATCTGTGACTTTAAAGCAGGTATTTCTGTAGCAATGCATGGCCTGCATTTTTTGTCCTGCACGTAATAGTTTAGAGTTACAGATTATATACATTTGACCCACTGACTCGATGGAGTAAGGCTTTTCATTTGGGCTTTCCGTATTTGCTCAAAGCTAACAATGCCCTCCATATTATTAACTGGCCATAGCAGATGGGATATCTTTTCTGCAGAACTGATTCTCATTACTCAGAACTGGGAGATCCTTAGGCCGTAATGTGAAATGAACTGTGTACTGAACGAGAGTATAGTTAGTGGCACTGTAGGTCATTTGTCTTTCACTGCCAATATATTTCTATCTGTAGAACCTTCCTAAAATCACACATGAGTCTGATGTTCTTCCTGTATCTGAACTGAAGGATAACAGTAAATACCTGCCTCCTCATGGTGCAAAACATCAGTTACTCATACAGTACGCCCAGTCTTTTACCCAACTGATAAATTGCTTTTCTTTGGTTCATAGCTTCATAGGTTCATAGGTTTATACTAGGCTATCTGCCCTAAGGCATTTATAAGCCTAGCCCAAAGTTTTGTGGCTTACGCCACCCCTTATGTTAAAAAATACTGTGCCCATTAGTTTGTTGTGCCTCTGTCCAGCAGTGACACAGAGATGATTCCCGGGGTAAACCTATGATCTCCCATCCACCAGTCAAGATTTCTCTTGAACAGAGCCAGCGAGGTGCTCTGCCTCACATGGACCGGGATTTTATTCCACAGCATAGGGAGTCTCTGGGTGACAAATCTATTCCTCCAGCATGTCCTATTTATATCCATGCTAAGGTTTAAGTCACTTGCTCTAGTGGATCTGGTAGATTTGGATTTTTTGAGGTGGAGCATGTCCATTAATTCCGGGTTGGACATGGCCTTGTATGTCAGGCACAGGTCACCTCTGAGCAGGCGGTATGCGACTGAATAGAGCTGGAGTTTCTTCAGTCTGGCAGCATATGACAGATTTTGGAGTCCCTTTATCCTTTTGGTGAGGAACTTTTGGGGTCTCTCCAATTGCTGCAGGTGTCGGGTGAGATACATCCCAAATGGGGCATTGTACTCGATCATTGGTCTGATAAGTGAAGAGTACAGGGGAACAATGACCTCACTTGATCTGGATGTGAATCCCTTCATGATCAGGTGGGCAATGTAGAAGGTCTTTCTAACCACTTTAGCAATGTGAGTGTCAAAAGAAAGGCCACTGTCAACCTGGGTCCCCAGGTCCCTGATAACCTCTTCTGTGCTTAATGGATTGCCACCTATATGGTAGCTTGGGGTTACCTTGTTTTTCCCGAAGGGTATGACTATACATTTTTGGCATTTAACTTCAGGCCATGGCTCTGGCACCAGTTATCAGTTTCCGTGAGACCCCTCTGAAGGATATCTATGTCCGATGTACTTTCCACTATGGTGCCCAGTTTGCAGTCATCTGCAAACTTTGTCAGCCATAGTCCTCCTATGTTTGCCTGTACTTCTGAGAAGTAGATGCCGAACAACAGGGGGCCAAGGACTGAGCCCTGTGGGACACCACTTGTGACTGGCTTGGAGTCTGACATTGTGCCAGCAACTCTAACCCTGTGGGTTCTGTCCTTTAGCCAGTTTGCAACCCATCTTGTGACATATGGGTTTACATTTAAGCTGGTAAGTTTCTCTATAATACCCGAGTGGGGTATTGTGTCGAAAGCATGTTAAGCTTATGGGGCGGTAATTACCAGGGTCCGTAGAGGTACCGCCTTTGTGGAGTAGGACCACAGTTGCCGTACGCCACTCCTTGGGCACGTATCCTGTGGTAAGGCTAAGATTAAACAGCTGCCTTATATGCGGGTTTAGTTCCTCGTTGAGTTCATGTAGCACACAGCCGGGGACACCATCCGGTCCCATTGATGCTGTGTTTTTAGCTTTAGAGAGAGCAGCTTTCACCTGCGCATTTGAGATGCCTGGGAGGCTACACTCCGCTGGGATAGTTATCTCTCCTTTTGGGGGGAGAGGGGGGTGAAGTTTGCACTGAACCTGTCTGCCAGTATGTTGGCAATGTCTGTGGGTTCAGTGATTTTTGTATCATTTTGGACTAATTCTGCATATCTGGGAGTTTCCACCCAGGTTTCTAACATAGCTGAAGAAGGCCTTATGATTGTCTTTTGAATCTATTTCAATTTTTCTCTCAAAGTTGGCCTTGGATGATTTTATGAGTGCTCGTATTTTTTTACTAATAATGATCAAGGGTGTCTTCTCTTTTATGGATTTTGCTCTATCATGTAACAGCTTTCTCCTCTTATTGTAAAGTTTGTTTATGGCTGGGGTCCACCAGACTGGATGTTTGCCCTTGGTGGAAAGAGTCTTGGTTTTATTAGGGATTGCCTGATCCATGCAGTCCTGGAGGTGTTCATAGAAGGCATTTGTAAGGGCTTCCGCAGCTTGGGTTGTGGTTTCCACTGGCTCAGGGGCCTTGAAGGATACCACACCAGTCTTGAGTAGTGTGAAGTTTGCTTTAGAGAAGTTCTTCACTGTGGTCTTTTTTGTTTGGGGTGGGGGCGGGATGTGGATTTCCACTGAGATAGGTTTGTGATCTGATCTCACCAATGAGGGATATACTTCCGGTCTGGAGCATTTTGTCCCCATGTTTGTGATGATGAGATCTAGTATATTTTCTCCTCTTGTGGGAACGGTGACTAGTTGTTCCATGGCATTTGAATTGATGAACTCCAGGAACCTTTGGGCTAGAAAGTTGGGGCTTGAGTAATGTTCCCAGTCTATATTCAGGTAGTTGAAGTCACCCAATATAATGGTGTTTGGAGATACATTTATACCCTCCAGTGTCTTCAGGAAGGCTGTGTGGGGTTCCTGAGTTTGAGAGGGTGGCCTGTAGCATGCTACAAATTGTAGAGCAGTTTTGCCTATGGTTAATTCCACCTGGATGGTTTCCGATGCTTCGTGCTTTGCCACCAACCTGGAGGTGTGGGTATCCTTGATGAATATGGATACACCCCCTCCTTTTATGGTGTGGTCTGGGTTTTGGGGCCGGAACGCATGATATGAGGTAAAACCTGATAGTGCCGGGGTGCTCCCAGGAGCCTTGAACCAGGTTTCAGTCACAGCACAGACATAGATGTTCTCCATACTGAGAAGGGCCTCGAGTGCGTGCATTTTGAGATTTAGACTTCTGGCATTGAGCAGCATTACCCTTAGTTTCTTCCCATTTTTGTTTTCTAGGGTGGTAGGTTTAGAATTTGAGCCTTGCCTAAAAAGGCAATATGGGGTGGCAAGAGCCTTAGCCAATATCCGAATCCCAGGGTGACAGGTGCAAGCCGTCCCTTGGCAGCGTGGCTTGTCAAGCATGTCATCTCAGGCAGACAGACACTGGATCTCCTTTGAATGACACCAGAAATTAAGCCAATTGTTAAAGCTGATCATCTTGTCTCTATGTTGTGGCATCATTCTTGGTGAAGGAAGGATACTGCTCAGGGTCAGGGTCATACCTGCCTGGGCTACATAATCAGAGAGCTCCTCTATGTCTCTTTTCATGTAGTCCAGGGAGGTACGTCTCAGGTCGTTCACACCAGCATGGACAATGACTGAGTCATATTTGTACTTGCTTTGGAGTGACCTGTGTGCTTGTGTTATGTGGTGGATTCTAGCGCCCGATAGGCAGCTTACTGTGACCCTCTCCTTGTTCAGCCTGGTGAGTGGGACGTCAGTGTGTCTGACTATGGAGTCACCTATGACAAGTATGTTTGGTGTTGTATTTGGCCTTAAGGTCTGTGACTGCTTTGCACACTGATTTTGTGGTTTATGTGTTGCCTGTGGTGTGTCATGAGGTAGCAGTTGCTTGGATGTCTGCTTTGGCGGCCTCTGCTGTTTAGGTACATTTTTGCTCAGAGCCTCCGAGTATGACTTTGTGTGTTTATGTGTTTGATTAATTGTTGTGATAGCTTTATGTGAGACTGGTTTTGTGGTGTGTGTAGTTGCCTTCTCCTCCTGTCTGGTCTTGCCAGTCCTGAGTTGAGAGAGCTCAGCCTCCAGTTTGGCTAAATAGCTGCATCTCTCAAGTATTTGTGTTATGTGGGAGGAGGAGAGGGTTGTCAGTGTACATGAGGCAATTGTAACATTGCCTCAATATTCCCAAATTCACCAACTGGACAGGAGAGGACGCCAGCATCTGGCCCTTCGACATGCTAGAGAAATTTAGAAGTTAGGGGTGTAACTGAATAAGAGAGGACTTAGTAAGGAAGTGGGTACTCCTGGGGGGGGGTTTGCTAGTGAGGGACTTTGTATAATACAGAAGTGCTAAACCTGAAAAGAAGATGCTTTTAAGACAAGTAAAAGCTTTTAGGAACAAGTGCTGTGCTTTTTAGTTAAGGGATATACTGTTTAGATTACTAGTAGAGCAGTTCTAAGGGAAAAAATGAAGAACAGACTTTATGGAGCCAGAAAAAGTTTAACCTTGTTAAACCAGTGCTGCCCGATGCTGCTCTAGTGGCAACTCCGCTAAATCAGGCTTAAAGCACTCTAAAGCGTGCTTGATAGCAGGGGCTGGAAAGAGCCAGGAATTGACCCAAAACGGCCAATAAAACTACAGTTTCAAGTCAGTAACCACTCCCACGGGGGGCAGGGAAGCAGCTCAATGTTTTTCACTGCCACTGATCAACAGAGAGACTTTCCTTTAGCCCAAGCAAAAATGGCCTCACAGAAACTTACAAAACAGTTCAAGAACAGCAAGCCTATAATATTCTACTGCTTTCTACTCATCTCTGAAATTATTTTATGAATTAATTCATGTCTGTCTTATACCATCTTGAATTTCTACAACACAATGGCTACACCCACTCATCACTAAGTGTTTTACATATACACCATATGCATTTACACACTACTTCTGTATTCCACAAACCTAGCCTATTTATTTATTTATAATGTACTGCCCTTTAAGATGCTGTAGCCTCCACTGGGTTCCATGAAAGGTCTTCTTATATCCTGTCTGTAGTTCCTATCATCTGTGCACAAGTTACCATCTGAATCTCAGAAGTTGAACAGAGTAGGATGCAGATAAAAGGTATTCACAGAAATTAAAACACTTGTTCTTTGATTTACAAATCAATAAACCAATTTGCTCAGGCTCTAAAGCAATGCTAATTATCCAGTGGTTAGAGTACCACATATAAGAATGCCATGCAGCTTTCATAACAAAGTACAGTTGTGTAAAATCTTACCATAACAGTAGATCTCCTTCTCTTCACTGTTGCAGTATTCTTTACCTAAGGGGATCTCCTGCCAAGGAGACCCCAATATCCGGCCAGCAGACCAAAACCTCCAGCTCTTATAAGCAGCATACATCACATTTTTATTTATTTTTATTTATTTATTTAACATTTGTTGACCGGGGAAGTCCGACTAGGTTCCACAGATCCTGTTTTCAGCGGCGGCCCGGGGAGAAATGCTCCAGCATTTGCTCCATGACATACATGCATGCCAACTGCTCATAATATGGGTTATAAAAGTGATGTACTGATGCAGATACTCAGAACTGGAAAAAGCTCCAGGAGGAATAAAATGCCCTCAGGAACAAAAAGGAACATGTGCACCCAGAAGGAAAAATAAAAAAGTAGTAGTAAGAAGGGCCCCATCAACTAGGAGGGCAACCACAACACAGGGCAAGAATCAGGACAGGGATGAAGAAGGAAGAGCCAAATACTGCAACAGTGAAGAGAAGGACATCTACTGTTATGGTAAGATTTTACATAGCTGTACTATGTCCTTCCATGGCACTGTTGCACTATTCTTCACCTTAGGGGGAGTACAAGAGTTCAGGAGTAAGACAGAGAACAGCCCTCCAAAAACCCATGCAGGATAGTCCTGGCAAAAAAACAACATTCAGCTTGTAATGTTTAGTAAAATTATGAACAGAGGACCAAATAAGTTTAGTGAAAGTATGAACAGAGGACCAAATAGCAGCCTCAAGGATAGAATTGGTGTCCAGACCCTTGAAAAGGCACCAGAGGAGGCAACTGCCCTAGTGGAATGCACCTTTACAGATGAGAAAAGACATTTGCCATGAAAAGAATAACTAAATGAGATGGCCTTAGAAATCCTGGAGATGTTTTATTAGATTCAGCCATACTCAAAGTCCTGGGATGAAAAGAAACAAAAATCTGCTCAGATTTGTGAAAAACATTAGTTTTATCCAAATAGTACCCTGAGCTGTCTATACAAATCCAAGGTGTGAAGAACCTTCTCACTGGCAGAGTGAGGAAAAGAAAAAAGGAAGGAATATGAATAGACTAATTAAGGGACAAATCGCTGACTACCTGCACATGAAAGAAGGATTAGTACAAAGAGAAAACCTTTCTCTATGAGAGCTTGAAGTTCACACTCTCTCTTGACTGAAGAAAGAGCCAAAAGCAGAACAATCATCCATATACAATGTTGCAAGGAAGGTGAAGAAGCAGACTCAAAAGGAGCCTGGGTCAATTTCTCAAGTACAAAATTAAATTCCCAAAAATGTAGAGTTGACTTCCTGGGAGGCCAAATATGAAGGACGTCTAAGGAACTGCTTGATCTCAAACCTAGAGGCCAAAAGCGGAGTAAAGGGCAGAAGAGCAGAAATTGGCATATGGTTAAGGTGTTATACACACAAGGTGCAGGGTTTGATTTTTACATGGCGTAATTGGCTAGGCTTAAAATAGCTCACAAGGGCAGTTAGCCTAGTGCTAATCTAGGAAGCTCTATAGTTTTAGGTTCATAGGTAGGTACTAGGCTATCTGCCCAAGGGCATTTATAAGCCTAGCCAGAGTGTGTCGGCTTTTGCCACCCCATTGATTAATTAATTGTTCCTCTGTAAAGTGGAGCCAATAAAGTAATCCTAGTGGTGTATTTTCTGTTACCCATTCACTCATCAAGATTTCTCTTGAAGAGTGTTCGTGAGGGGCTCTGCCTGATGTAATTTGGAATTTTGTTCCAAAGCATGGGGAGTCTCTGTGACAGGAACCTATGCCTCCAGCATGTTATATTTATTGTTGTGGTGAGGTTTAGCTCACTAAAGTGCGTGGCTCGCATAGACTTGGATTTCATTAGGTGGAGCATGTTCATCAATCCTGAGTTGGACATGGCTTTGTAAGTCAGGCAGAGATCACCTCTGAGTAAGCGATATGCCACTGTGTACAGCTGGAGTTTTTTCAGTCGGGCTGCATAGGACATATGATTGAGGCCAGTAATCCTCTTGGTGAGGTACTTTTGTGGTCTTTCCAGCTGTTGGAAGTGTCTTGTGAGGTACATCCCAAATGGGGCATTGTACTCAATGATGGGTCTAATGAGTGACGAGTAGAGGGGCACTATAACCTCATTATTTCTAGATGCGAACCCTTTAGTAATTAGATGGGCCACATAGAAGGATTTCCTAACTACTTTGGCAATATGATTGTCAAAGGAGAGATTACTATCTACCTGGGTCCCCAGATCCCTTATTACCTCTTCTGTATTAAGGGGGCTGCCACCTATGTGGTAATTCGTGGGTGTTTTGTTTTTCCCAAATGGGATGACTATGCATTTTTTGGCATTTAGCTTGAGGCCATGACTTTGACATCAGGTGTCCATCTCAGGAAGGCCCTTTTGGAGGATGTTCATGTAAGCCAGAGAGTCAATTATGGCTCCCAGTTTGCAGTCATCAATGAACTTGGTTAGCCATAGTCCTCCTGTGTTTGCCTGTACTTCTGAGAAGTATATGCCGAACAGTAGGGGTCCCAGGACCGAGCCTTGCGGGACACCACTTGTGAATGCTTTAGAGTCGGACCTGGAACCTGCTATTCTTAACATGTGAGTTCTGTCTGTAAGCCAGTTGGCAACCCATCACATGACATAGGGGTTTATGTTCAGGCTGGTGAGTTTTTCTGTAATACCCGAGTGGGGAATGGTGTCAAAAGCCTTGGCGAGATCAAGGTAGGCTGTGTGAACCACCTTTCCGTCATCTATGGCCTTGGTGACTGTCTCAAAGAAGTCAACCAGGTTTAGTAGGCATGATCTGCCCTTAACAAAGCTGAACTGGGTCAGGTCAAGTGTTTGGAGGTTCCCAATGTCTTTGTTAATGAGTTCCATGATGATGCGCTCCATAGCCTTACAGACCAGGCTAGTCAGACTTATGGGGTGATAGTTACCAGGTTCAGTTGTAGCCCCTCCTTTGTGGAGAGGAATAACTGTTGCTGTGCACCATTCTATGGGCACATAGCCTGTGAAGAGGCTGAGGTTGAACAGTGTGTTTAGGTGGGGGGGTTAGTTTGTTCTGACATTCGTTCATCACTGAAGAATATGCCAACACAGCATGGAGCAGATCACACAAATAAGAGAATCAAACGAACCTCCACTGATAGAGGATCTTGATGGTGTTAGAGGCACCAAACAGAAAATTTTTCCCATTTGGACATATATGATTTACTGGTAGTAGGTTTCCTGGCCTCATGCAAACCCCAAAACACATCCTCCAAAAAGCGGTGCCTGAAAGGGATCAAAAGCCTATCACCCACAGTATCATTTGAACAGTGGACAGATGAGGATGGATAAGAGTGTGAGAATACCCACCCATTGAGGTAACTTGTGGTTAGTGCCCCTGGCCAAGTGAGAAAGATGGGAGGGCCCAATGTTGTATGGGCCAAAAGGTAGTTGCCAGCAAGATTTTGTGAGAGTCCTGCCTGATTTTGTGCAAAACACATGGCAACAGAGGAAGGGAGGTGGAAGGCATACAGAAACAGTCCCTTCCAGGGAAAAGACAGGGGATTGACTTTCTAAGCCAGAGGACTTGGGGCTCTGAAACAGAATAGAGGAAATTGTCTGATCAGATGGGAGGAGAAATGATCTACCTGAGGAATACCCCACTAATGGACAAGGTCCATTAACACATCTCTGTGATACATCCATTTATAAGCTTGTGTGCTGGACCTGTTCAAAGAGTCTGCTACTAGATTGTGCTCTGAGAGAACGCAAACTTCCTGAAGAGTCACTTGATACTAGATTGCTGGATCCCAGATGTGAAGAGCTAGTGTGCAAACAAAATAAGACCTCATGCATCCCTGCCTGTTCACATACTTCATCACTGTGGCAATGTCTGTGAAGACTTTGAAGGCCTGGGATGAAGGAAAGAATGAAAAGCTTGCAGAGCCCTCATCTCTTTTATGTTTACATGGTTTGATCTCTAATGAGGAGGCCAGAGACCCCAAAACCTTCAGGGACCCACAGGATTCACCACACCACCTGTCAGGGGTATGTGTAATAAGGTCTTGAGTGAGAACTGGAACTTAAAAAAGGAAACCCAGATTGAGAGAGAGTTAATGAATCCTCCACTGATGCTCAAGCATGAGACAGGGAAGAAAAAGCACTAGGAACTCCAGAGGGTGGCAATGTTGAAGCCACACTAATCTGAAGTATCAGTGAAGTTTCCTTATATGCAGCCTGGTGACAGGAAAAATGGGAATGGTAGAAGCCATGAACCCCAGGACACTGTGAAATTCCCTGGCCATGACAGATGCCAGAGGAAGAAGGGAATGGAAAAAGGATATCAGAGACAGAGCATTGGTGGTAAGCAGAGATCCCAACATGGAAATTGTCTGAAGCCTATATCCGAGGAAAATATGATCCTGGGAAGGCATCAGAACTGATTTCTGAGGTTTATGGTGAACCCCATATTGTGTAATAGGCAAGTAATAAGACAGAAATCCTGAAGCAGACTGCCGGGAGAAGGGTCTTGAATAATCAGATCATCTAGACAGGGAAACATCTTAATACCTTGAAGGCTACAAAAAGCAGTGACAGGAGCAAGGCATTTGGCGAATATCCTTGCCAAAGGGAAAACAGAGAACTAAAAATGCAAGGAAGAGTCAGAGAAATATAAAAACTTCCTGAAAAAGAGGATGGATGGGGATGTGAAGGTATGCATCCTTGAGATCCAGAGATACCAGAAAGCCTGAGGAAGTAGAAGAGGAAACAATGTCTGAAGGGATGACATCTGAAAAGAAGGAATCTTGAGAAAAGATATTTAGCAGTGAAAGATCAGAACTGATCTCCAGTTACCCCTCGTTCATGGGACCAAACACATTCTGGAATAGAATCCCTTCTCTTCCTGGATGGGAGGGACAGCCTAAATGGGGCCCTATCCAAATGAGAGTGAAGAACCTCTAATCAGTGAGAAAGCTGTTCCCAAAGAGGGTGAGGAAGGAACTTCCAAACCATGCAATATCTGTGTCAGATAATGGGCAGAACCCAAGGGTCTGAGGTGATATCTGTGTCAGATAATGGGCAGAACCCAAGGGCCTGAGGTGATATCTGTGTCAGATAATGGGCAGAACCCAAGGGTCTGAGGTGATATCTGTGTCAGATAATGGGCAGAACCCAAGGGTCTGAGGTGATATCTGTGTCAGATAATGGGCAGAACCCAAGGGTCTGAGGGGATTCATAGCCAATTTAAAAGAGACCGGGAAAGGTGGAGAGATAAGGTAACCTGGCTGAATGGAGGGGGAAGCAAACCATCAAATAGAACCAGGCTTGTCCTGAAAATAAGGTTTCTGGGAGACAGGATTCTGAGTAGACTTAGCAGGAGGAACACACCCAGAACATTTCTTACCCTTAGGAGGAGGGCGCGATTGCCTAAGAACAAAGGCAGACTCGGAAGGATAGTCCCTCTAAAACTTAGGAACAGAAGAAACAAAATTGTTTCAACTCCTGCAAGGCTTTGACTTGCCCTGGGAGGACTTGAATAAGTCAGTTGTTGCAACAGCAGATCAAAAAAGACTTTTGTTATCCAAAGCAGTATCTAAATGTTTGGCCTATCATCAGGCAAAGCCTGAAGATGAAGCCAAGAATAACACCTTATAACTGAACCACATTAACAGTTTCTTCTTCTTAGGAAAACTCTGCCTTAAATAACTTAGTTTCTTCTATTGCACAGGTCACACTACCCATCATTTACAGTGTGTGTGTATGACTCTGTTGATACTTCTTCCAGGGCTATGTCCACTGGTACTGTTTTAAGGGGTTTGTATGGGTGCATTCACAGAACCTCCAAGATGATGTTAAAAATGAGATTTTAAATTCTCCCTTGGACAGAGATTTAGTGTTTAGACCCTCTGCTGTAGAGGTGATCAAACAGTCTAATGAAATGAGGAAGCTGATCCAGGAATCTCTAACATTTTCAGCCCTCTTATAGCAAATTTTCCAAGGGATCTCTTGTCTCCTCATCCAATCTTAGAAAAAAACAGAATAAATAGGCTCAAAAAGTAGAGGTAAACAGAGATTTATGAAGAAAATGGTAAACGGGTTCCAAAAAGAAGTCTTGAACTGCCCCAAACCTAGGACAGTCCAACAAGTCTGAATGACTCTCCAAGTGACCTTGTGACCCCTACACCCTCGCCTCTTTTTTCTTAGAGGAAGTCTGAATCTTCATGTTTCTCTTTGGAAATGGACTGTTTCAGACAAATGGGTTCTGAAAATCATTCCTCAAGGTTACAGATGACAGTGGAATGAAATTTCTCCTTTCCAGGGGGTCATTCTTCATCCTCCAGATCAGACTCTTGTTTCCACAAGTTCTTCACTGCATGCTGTCCCAAGGAGTGAGAGAATCGATTCCTCCTTCCCAGGTGGGGAATGTTTTTTAATCAAGGATGTTCCTAGTGTCAAAGTAAGAAAATGCTTGTGACCAGTTCTGGATCTTTCCTTCCTAAGCTTGTTTGTGATAGTGCCAAAATTGCAATTTACCTTCACAACCTGTTAACTCATCTTCCTCTTTCAAGATTCCTGGTAACACTGGACTTAAAAGATGCTTATCATCCCATCCCTAATTATCCTGGCTTCAGATATTTGTTAAGGTTTTGTGTGTCTGGATCACATTATCAGTTCTCTGCCTTACCCTTTGAACTATCCACTGCACTAAGTGTGTTCACAAAGTGTCTAGCTCCAGTTATAGATCATTACAGGGTATCCACATTTGCCATATTTAGACAACTTGTGTACATTTTAATCACACACTTGGGTGAGAGATCTTTGACACTAGCTGGGATTTCAACAGTACATTCAAAAGTCTTTCTTGACTCCTTCACACAGGATTGTGTTCCTAGGATGTCAGCTAGACATCACAGCTCAAAGAGCTTTTCTTCCATATGAAAAATCTGTCTCTAAGGTTTTCCACTTAGACTTTGGTCAATGCAAGGGAATACCTCATATTTTGGGTCTCACCTCATCTTTGATTCTTATGATACCCATTCCAAGACAGTGGTATCTGAAATCTCTTTGGTCACAGCATCAAAACCTTTATTTTTCAAGTCCCAGTGCTGTTTTCTTTTTCAGAACAGAAATCTTTTGGTGGAAGCAACAGATACTGTTAAATCCAGGTCTCCCCCTCTCCCTCCCTGCTCCAAAGAATTCACTCAGCACTTTGTTTGGGGGGGCAATTTCAGGAGAGATAAAAATGCAGGGGGTGCGGGTTACTAATTGCAGATGCAAGTATATAAATATCAAGGAGAAGCTTGAGCTGATCAAGGCACTCAACTCTCTGAACCATATTTGGCCCCCAGGGCCTCTTCAAGTGGTTACCGATAATACCACAGTCATGTGCTACATCAAAATGCAAGGGGGAACTAGGTTATACCCCCTTTGCAGACTAGCAGTGTTAGCTTAGGATATAGCTTCACAGCACAATCTCACTCTACAGGCATTCTGCATTCCGCCAGAGCTAAATTGTGTGGCAGACAGTCTGAGCAGGACCAGGGCAGAGCCTCACAAATCAAAACTAGATCAGAGGGTCTTCCAAGATTTGTTCCATCTGTGGGGAGTTCCTCAAGTAGACCTCTTTGCCTCCTCTGTGAACTATCACCCGTCAAGATTCTGCTCCAGGACTCCATGCAAAAAAGCCTGAAAGACAGATTACTTTTCTTTTCCTCAGACAGGACTATTCTTGTATGCTTTTCCACCCTTTCCACTAATATCCAGGGTACTTCTGAACATTCAGAAGGACTCCCCCAAGACTATTCTGGTGACTCCCTTGTGACCCAAGCAATCATTGCCCCCCCCTTGTTTTGAAAATGTCCAGGCGGTATCACCACAACCTTCCTCACAGACTGGATCTACTCACACAAGAACATGGGGGCTTGATATACCCCAACATTAGTCAACTTCAATAGACTGCCTGGATGACTACGGTCTAATTCCATTTAGACATCTGCTTACTGAAGACATGCAGCAGGTACAAAGGAAACATGAAAGTGCTACTAGAAAATCATATATCAGCAATTGGAAAGGGTTTTCTAGTTGATCCCAAAAAGATACCAGCACCATCCTATCTTATTCCTCTATCAAGGTTCATTTAGTTTCCATTTCAGCATGTCTTCCCATGGATAATCCTCTTTCAATGCAGTCTCAGATAAAAATGTTTTTGTAAGGGGTTTTGCATAAGAGGCCTCCAAGAAAACCAGTGGTCATTCCTTGGAATCTTAATTTTGTGTTAGAGAAGCTAACATTTGCTCCATTTGAACCAGCTAATCTGTCTGACTGGAGGTTCTTATCATGGATGATAGCTCTGGTCTCTGCAAGAGGAACATATGAGTTGCAAGCTCTTATGGTGAGTCAACCCTATCTTGTTTTCCATATTGACAGGGTTTCTTTGAGAACTAATCATTCTTTTAAGCCTAAAGTGGTATCCAAGTTAACTTTAAGCCAAACTATCCAAATCCCGATTTTCTTTCCTGAACCTAAAACTGGGGGAGGAGGGGATATTCCATACCTTGGATGTCCACAGACAACTTTGCTGGCAAATAAGCTCTGAAGGGTTTTGTGCCCAAATTTGTCTTTTAGTCAACTCAGCTCAAGCTGCCTGACCACCTGGTTGGTTTTGGAGCTGGCTAGCTGTTTTACCATTGAGCAGGATATAACTCATAGCTAAGGCTACTGCAACAGTGATTATTTGAACATCTACTGTTATGGTCATTTTGACTTGCACAACTGTACGCAATACCTCCACGCTACTAGCCCTGGACAGGCCACACCACAGATATTCTGTGCAGTTTAAGAAAAGATTTTATTGGACCAATAGAATGGATTGAAAAAAATGCATAACTGAGAAGGATTTCACAAAGGTAAGCAAGATGGCATGGGACAGGTGGAAAAAAGAAGGGACTAGAAAGGGAAGGATGAAGAGTATGCTGAGTATTAAATACAGTCAAAGAGTAGACAGAATCATCAGCTTATGCTGCCATCAACCCAATGCAATGCAGTGCAATGCAGTTGTGATGGCAAATGTGACAATGTTAACTGAAAATGCACACTCAAGCTAGGGTAAAAGCACCATTTTACCCATTACTGATCTTACCTCAAAAAGGTGGAGTTTCCAGCATAGTTTTAAGCATTATGTTAATCTTGAATTTCGTATGATGAATACCATATTGTGATTACTGACAGATCAAGAATGACCCTAACATATTTACAGCAATCCACCTTTTCAGGAGTTGACTTACTGGGAAGGGAACACACCACCTCTGAGGTGCTTTGTTTAGCTTGGCAGCTGAACTGAAAAGTACTGTTTTCATTTTGAGAGTCTCTATTTGCATGTGGTTGACTTCAAACCAGATTCTGAGTGATGTCACCTCATTCTGTAACTTGAAGATTGTGAGTGATGTAAATTCATTCCGTAACTTGAAGATTGTGAGTGATGTCACCTCATTCCTTAACTTCAAGATTGCGAGTGATGTCACCTCATTCTGTAACTTGAAGATAATGATGGGGTATGAGCTGGAAGTAGATAAGCCATTAGACATCTACATACTGTACTGACTAGGTGTGGGTAGGAGCAGTGATAAATGGTTTATGACTATAATAAAAACTGGGGCCAGTACAGGCATTATACTTATGTGGAGCAAACAGCAGATTCAGAGGTATTACCAATCAATTTACACTTATGTACATTTGAGTGAATAATCAGAGAACCAGTGTGAAAGTTGATGTGTGAGATGGAAGGAAATTAAAAGCAAGCAAAAGATGGTGTGGTTAACTGAAGCAAATACCTTGGATAGGTCCACAAATATAGCTTCTGCTAACATTTCCTTGTCTATTCTGGGAAGATATTACCCATGATAAATCAGAAAACAGTTAAATGTATTTATTTTCTTTTTATTTGATTGTTTGCCTTACAAACCTAGAAGACACAAATACTTCTTGCAAGAGATGGCCAAGTACCAATGTATGGTTAAGTGACTTGCTCAGAGTCAGAAAGTAGACAAATGGAGACTGAGAAAATAAAACCCAACACTAAAGAACAAAGTCTGTTAGCAGCTCAGGGTGTTACTCCTCTGGTCTAAGCATCCAGACAAATTTAGCATATCATTTAAACATGACAAGAATTTGGTTTTGTGACTGTAGTGATATGTACAAATTTACAAGGAACGTAGCTGTACTAATGTGTGTGGGTAGCTTCTGGTATACCTGACAGGAGTGTAATGCATTTTTCACAGTGCATTACAATGTACAATATACAGTGCACACAAACAGATAATGCACACCATAGTGATTTCTGGACATTGCATTACAGGTCACATCAAATATATCATGGACATCACTGAGAATCAGGTGCCACAATGTCAGAAACATAGTACATGCATTGTTTGTACTCACTGCACACTATCATTGAAGTGCATCACAAATACTAAACCATCCTTGTACAGAACCCATATATAACACAAAGCAGGTGGGAAGTGCAACAGTGTATCAATCTAACACATACAGTAGTAGTTGCTACTGGCAGTTACTGGAAACTGGCAAACAAAATATGAACTTGGTAAAACGATATTATACAGTGATTTATCACATAACCAGACAGAGACAGGCATACGTAACCATGTTGGTATCCTTATACTTTGCATATGTATGTGCAAGTCAGCATTATTTCACATTCTTACTGCAGAGTTTCCTACTGCATACTCAGTACTGTGCTGTATAGTAAAGGTGTTTACCTCACAGAAACAAAGTACAGGGTTTGATTCTTACCTTTGAAAGAAATTGGCTAGGATTAACATTGTTCACAAATGGCAGCAAGCCTAGCATTTCCCTATGAACTATAATGTTTTTCTGTAAATCGATTGCCACATATTCTACTTCTATACAGTGGTGCAGTACACCTCATTTTTTAAAAAGTATTCTGCAGGTGAGTGCACTGCAATTGTCTTTATATACAGAGACATTTGAAACAATACTTGCACCATGTGGATAGCTCTTATGCTTAGTATAAGGCATTTGTGAACCTCAGCTGTGATCTTCTAACACTTCATCTTTTCCAACCAGTATGATGTTCTTTGTTTCTAGGAAATTATTAGAAAGGGAGCACAATTCATACTTATTGTTAATGAGTTTATTATCCTATCTTGCTCCATGTTATGCAACTCAGTCTTAAAATCGGTCATGGAAACATTTACTTTTTCTTTCTACATCTTCATATAATCATACAAATAAAAAATTTAGATATCCCCAGTCAGACCAGTGCTTGTTTTATTATTATTACTCTGTTTCTCGGCTTAGATTGGTTTCCTTTCTGTCACAAGCTTTTGCTTTGCTTTTTGGGCAAGACCAATTCTGCAAGTTGTTCGAATCTGTGTTACTCATGCATGGTTTAACTTTTTAAACTGGGTTCACATTTTGAACAACATTACATCAGTGTGACAGTGATCAGAACGCTACTATCCCCTCTGCTAATACCTCTTTTTCTATCAGCATTTCAAAAGGAGTACATCTAGTGCACCTGTGTTTTCCATGAACATTCCCAGGCATAGCTCTCAACTGTCAGTAGTTTTACAGAGCATCCTTGATTATTTCCTCATGGTTTTGTACTGTCCCCTCATAAAATTTCAGACTTTCTGTTAAAACATTGAGGATTACAGTCAGGGATTAAACATAAACATTAGAGTTTCATGCTTATTATTATTCAGAAAATGTATGTTGATTCAAAACCTCTTGTTCTATTAATGTATTAAGTAAATTACTGCGAATATTTAAGAAGTACACAAAATGTGGGGTCTTTGTCCCCCCCCCCATTATTTTCATTTTTGTCCCTGATTCTTAATGACAGAGTAACAGTAATAGTAAGAGAATGGCATTTTAAGCAGTGGTGCTACCCTGTCTGTTTCTTGGTATAATGCTGATTTTCATAATATGTCTTTTTGAGTTTGATTCACACTTTTTCATCCATGAAAGTGTGAAGTATTATAACAAATTTATTTATTTGACATTTGCTAACCGGGTTAGTTTGACTGGGTAGAGACCCTTTTTCAGTGGAGACTCAAGAAGAAAAGCTCCAAAAAATAGTTACATACAATTCAAATGCATACAGGAGAAAACAATTATAAAACCACAAAGTATACAAAATTTTTTTGTTTTGGTTTTCAAAGCATGAATCAGAAATGGTATAATTTATTTTTACAAAGCATGTTTCAGGGCCCTTTTTTTTTTGACACAGGAATAGTATGAAAAGATGAGTCAGAAAAGTGGCTTAGTGAGGAATGTATAGAGATGCAGGAAGAGAAGTAATACGCAGACAGTACAAGATAGGAAGATAGCTAAAGAGAGAGGCAGAGGTGTAGAGGGGAGGTAGAGAAATAGTCTAAGGTAGGAGGAGTATACAAAATTATAGTTGGTAGGAATTTAGTGAAAGACTATAGTAGACAGAAACTAAGTGAACGACTATAGTACATAGAAACTAAGTGGAACAGAAGTAGAATTTAGTCTAGTAGTGGAGAATATTGCGTTGAGAGGGGGAGTAACAGACAGAGATAATAGCAGATAGGAAAAAAAAATAAAGGTAGGTTTTGAAGACAGGAAGATAGGATTATGCTGGGCCATTGCAGAGGCATAACCATTCCTTCTGGTAGGTAACTTTTAGTGCAGTTTTAAAGGAGCTGGAGTTAGTGATAGATCTGATGTGAGGTGGAAGTTTGTTCCAGGTTTTTGTGGTGGAGTAGCTATAGAGTGGTTTGCCAACATTTTTGCTGGGCATATAAACTTGTAGTAAGTTTTGTTGAGACTATGAAGGTTGGGAGTATAAGGCAGGATGAAAGTGGAAAACAAATGAACACTGTGAATCATTTGATACATATCACATAAACATCTACATAACATTATTTGCAGAATGCATTCCTTTACTTGAATGGTCTGAATGATATAAATTAATTTTGGTAATCTCCAACTACTAAAAACTTTCCACAGTACATGGATTTTTGCTTCTACGGTTTAATTTTGTTTGAAATGAGGGATAGTTGGCATACTGGGCAGTAATAGAAGGACTGAAAAAGGGAAGAAACTAGTGCTGGAAAGGAAAAGAGGGAAGGATTGTAAAAATTCAGAAAGAGAACTGAGGAAAGGAAGGGGAGATAGGTAAATGATGCAAAGGTTTGGGAGAGTGGTGATCTAAGGTGGGAATGGAAAAACTGAGGAAAATGGATGAGAGAGAGAGAGAGAGAGGGAGGAAGAGACTGTTTCGCTAATGGAATAGGTATGTTGAATGCTGATAAGACGAGGATCTGTATTTTATCTGTACTAGAAACAACCATATAACTCAGGCTAGAGGGTCAATGAGTTGATGCTTTGTGTTATAGGTAAGGGGAGATTGAAGAAAGAAAGCATAAAAAACATAGGCAAAACACAAGACTAATGTGTCATTGCAGAATATAGTAGGCAATGTAACTGAAAAACTCTCCAAGGTCACCTGGGAGAATCTGGAAAAATGTGTATGATAGTGGATGGGTAAGAACTTGGTTCGTCTCTTTGTTCAGAACAAAGCAGACAGGGATGGAATGGTTACTAAAATATAGAAGAGTGTTTTTGGTAATGGTGAGCATGCTCAAAAAGGAGATTGTGAAGAGATGGAAGGAAAAGGTAGTGATGAAATTTTAGAAAAGAGCAGTTCAGGGTTACAGAGGAAGTTGGTTTAGAGAAACAGAGAATCCATCTGGCTGAGGGAAGACAGAAGGATGCAGAAGACAGAGGTTAGAGATTCCCAAGTTACAACCTATTTGTCACAAGGGGGGAGAGAAAGAGTGAAAGGTTGCATGAGTGAAGTTTGCATAAAATACTTGCAAAGTATAAAATATAGAGGATGTTCTCTTCTGGGCTTTAATGGCAATAGTAAACAGAGGTAAATAACATCCTGGTGGGGGTCACCTGTCACAGACAAGAGAATGGCATATGAACAATGTCATAGTAGAAATAATACATTGGCTTTTTGTGCAAATACCACTATAAATAACAAATCAAGAAAGAAGTCATAGAAAACTATTTTAACTCACATTTTGAAAAACAATGTAGAGTCCTTATGAGTACACTTTTAGATCCATCTAACCATAATAAATCATAATAAACTGATGCAGATACATTGTACTATATGCCAGGGCAAAGAAGATCTGAGTGCACTATTTAACAGTGTGCCCTTTAAACATACCACACAGTCCAGGGCATATTGCTTGACATCTTTATTTCTTTCACATAGCAGTTTTCTTCTGTTAACAAAGTGACATGCTTATGATAGGTTAATTTATTCCATCTCCTAGTTTACATGTTATGGAGGCATGTGTGCTAAAGCATTTGTCAAAAAATGTTACAACATTGTTTGATGCTGTCTACTGCTATCGTATCATGGATATTTAGTATGTGCTCCCAGTATATTGCTAAGGGCCATGCTTATATTTAATATATAAATTATATGTATTATAATTATTATTATATTATTTTATTCTAATTAGTATACTGTATCATAATTTTATATATTTAACTTGTTTATATTAGGATTCCGTAAATGCAGAGTTATTATATCCAATGTTAATGCCAATTTTGATGTTTCATGGTGTGATTTTACAAGAGAGGGTGTAATTCATTTTCATTCTTACTTTCATAGAAATTATAAGGTAGAGTCAGTCCACTGACTATAATCATTTTGCCAATACCACTCCCCATAGGAGACTTGCTACCTATGTTAGAGCAAAACAGACCAGGCCCAGGATGAATTTGTGGATGCCTATCCAAACGTCATGATTTGCCTTTAAGAAAATAAAGGTGTCATGCTGTTTTATATGTAGCAAAATATTATTCCAGTGACAGAAGAAGTGCTGGGTAATAAATCTGTCCTTCCAATGTGCCTTATTTATTTGTTGATGGAGATTCAAGTTTTTAGATCAAGTACTGTTGAAGCTAATAATTTTGTGGAGTTGTACTAGATCTAGGAGAACTGGGACTTTAAAAGCATGGAATGCTAGACATGAATCACAGTGCAGGACTCCTTAAGAGACAGAGTATAAAGCTTCAAGCCTGTCTTGACAGCTGAGATTCTTTAGGCCAATGATCTTTTTTGGTTAGGAATCACTGGATTCTTTCTAGTTCCGTGATGTGCTTGGATAGATACATATGATAAAAGACATTCTATAATTAATCCAATCACGGCAGAGTATAAAGGAATGATAACTTCTTTGAATGATATGTCTTTAGTTATTAGTTATTATATAGAATGATTTCCTAACCACAGTTGCTATGTTGTGTTCAAATCATAGGGAGCTGTCTATGAAGCAGCTGACATCTCTGATGTCCATATCAGTCTAGACTGGAATGCTGTCTATATTGGAAGCTGTTGCTGAAATCTGTTTGCTAAAGGATACACTGCCACACTTCTTTGTAAAATCCAAGCACATTTCTAGTACAGTGTTGATATGCATGGTTTAGTTCTGGCTTTATTAACAAGATGCTAGATGCACCCGTTTGGAAATCCAAGAAGTAGATGCCAAACAAAAGGGGTGCCATTAATGAGCCCTGGTTTTGCAACTCTGATGGGAGCAAAGGGCTTATTCAACCCATCCAAGTTGGAAACTGCTGGTGGAAGTCTCATTGCATGTTTATCTGATTGGCCTGAGGGTTTAACTGTGTAAAAGTATTTCATCTTGCTGGTATAAAAGCCTCATAAACAAACTTCTCCAATTTAAAATCCTCTGTATGAAATGTTCTCCATAATCTCCCACTGTTCATAGTTGCTTGAAGAGCTGCCAGTTTCCACAGAGGGCATCAAAGCAGCACTGCAGGTAAAACCTACTTTTAGCTATCCAAGTTTACCTAACCACATAGCTAACTCCCTGAAACGAAATTGTAGACTTTAACCTGGTAGTCAATTAGGCAGAAAGACAGAACAGCTAAAAACTTACCTTATCTAAAATTTGCTGTCTCTATTTGCTTCTTATTTTTCCTTCTGCCATAAAACTTAAGACTAAGGGGACTACACCAGCTTTTTATAGGAATTAGTCTCTCTAAGACATCCTATTTACCTGCTAAGTTTTGTAAAGTACAGTCTCACTTTATAACTGATTGCCTCTCAGCACCTCTTGGTGCTGCCCGCTCCGTTCATCCTATGGGCTCACTCTGCTCCCCCTACCCCCAATTTCCACCCACCCCAAATGGTCCTACCCTTATACTTCCCATACCACACCCTCTCTCCTATCCAACCTATCCCACACTCTAATTAATCTACCTTAAGCCACACCCATGTTTTACAGCTTTTCCAACACCCTCCCTCTTACAATCCTACATATACTACTCTTATCAGTCTCTCCACCTTTAATATTTTCTCTTCATTTCCCACACCTCCTTAACTTACCTCCCATACAACTTCTGTCATTATACAAGATTTTCATCTCCTCCTCCCTACCTTATCTTTTTACAACTCTCTACCCATATAATTTCTTTTCATTACTTCCATAACTTATATATATACAACTTAAAGGAAACTTTACTTGTAGCCTATTCTCTTCTCAACTACCCGATCTTCACTTCTTATTTGATACTACTATATCCTATCCTATCCTTACCTACCAGACTCAGTGGCATCTACTAAGTAATATGTCTACAATAACTAAAACCATCTTATCCTTGGTAATACTCTCAGCCACTCTTATTCATATCCTGACCACTACCTATCTCCTTACCTCTTTTGAAAATGCAAACTGTTACTTCTTCAACTACTCTCCTAAACAAACATCACTATACAACACTGCCTTTACCCATCCCCTAATAAATATCTCCTCTACTTCTAGCTACCTGATACCGAAATATCATCGCCTTACACACTTAAAATTACACCAACCCACAATAAAAAAATTAAAAATTCTACCTGTCATTACTTCTCACCCTCTTTTAGCACTAAACTCACCCTCCTTACAAGATGGTGACATCCACCCTAACCCAAGCCCTACCAATCTCTCTACTTCACCTATTCTTAGTACCCCTCCCAACACCCTAACTACCAAGTCGATCCCCTCTAACTTCTTACTAATAGGTCACCTTAATATCCGCAGTATTAACAACAAAGTTGCCCATCTCCATGCCCTTCTAGACTTTCACTCCTTTGATATCCTCTGCCTTACAAAAACCTGGTTAAAACCTACAACTAAAGATAATGAAATAATCCCCCCAGGATACAATATACTAAGACTTGATAGAGTAAAATGCAAAGGAGGTGGAGTAGCCTTACTGTTTAGAAATGAACTACACATCTCCTCTATACCTTATAACCCACCTGAAAATAGTAAAATTGAACTCTTAATCAGCAAATTTCAACTCAATCCCACCAAAGCACTATATATAATCTGCATCTATCTACCTCCAGGCAATACTATTTCTACAATAGAAGATACCCTATGTTGGTTAGCTACAACTTTCTCACAAGAAACTATTATTCTTGGAGATGTTAACACTGACTGGAATACTATAAATACAGACAATCCTTCCTCTCATATCAACCTGCATGGCTTTAATCAAACTATCTGCACCACCACTGGAATCAACAAACCTAATAATAAAGAAACTATACTAGATTGGATACTGATCAATAAACAAGCACAAACTTATAAAGTAGGAACTTTGCCTGATGATGTAAGTGACCACATGCTCACTTACATCATTAGACAAAGGAATGACATTAACAATACTCCCAACTATAGGACCTTTCGATCCAAGAAAAATTTCCAGCCTGTACTATTTCAAATGGAACTTAGTGCCTGTGACTGGAACCCTCTAAAAACCCTACCTCTTGAAGAAGCTGCTATATATTTCAATAATAAATTCTTAACTATCCTTGACAGTCATGCACCAAAACGATCCATTAGAACAAAACCCAGACCTGCCCCTTGGCTCTCAAAAGATACCAGACAAAAAATTTTACTTAGAAATAAGTCCTGGGCTAAGTGGAGAGCAACCAGAAATACCCCAGATCAACAAACCTTTAGACAGCAGAGAAATGCTACAAAAAAAGCTATTCTCTCTGATAAAAAAAACTACTATAGCAAGCTGCAGCAAAATCACCACAAAAATCCACAAAAATTCTGGGCAAGTGTGAACAACCTCCTTTACCCAGGCCACTCTAGCACTCCTTCACCTCTAGGGTCTAAAAATAATACCTCTCATCAAACTGCCAATGCCTGTAACACTTTCTTCACAAACACCATACAAACTCTAGCCAACCAATTATCTACAGACAACTCTGATCATCTAACCCCTTACCTAATACTCAGCCAACATTTCAACTACAACCCATCCCCACCTCCTACATCCATAAAATTATCCACAAACTCAAGCCTTGCACCCCCTCAACCGATAACTTACCATCTGAATACCTTCAGCAAGCTGCCGAAGTTATCGCCTATCCTATAGCCATCCTGATAAACTGTACTATAACTGAAGGAACAATTCCCAATCTCTGGAAAATCTCTCATATTATTCCCTTACACAAAGGAGGTAATGCTATTGACTATTCAAACTACAGGCCTATAGCCCTCCTCTCTCCAATAGCTAAGATTATGGAAAAATGCATTCACCAACAGCTAATGAACCACTTACTAAAACATAACATACTAGCAAACTGTCAGCATGGTTTTAGGCCTTATCATAGTACCACCTCAGCTCTCCTATCCTTTACAAACACCATTAATAATAACCGTAATAATAGCAGTCTCTCATCAGCACTCTTTCTCAACCTATCTAAAGCCTTTGATATGGTTAACCATCAATTACTCATAAACACTCTGTCATCCATCCCTCTAGACACCAAAGCAATTCTCTGGTTTAAGTCCTACCTTAGTAATAGACAGCAAGCAGTTCTTTTGGACAATCAACTATCTTCACACCTTCCTATTTCCCTGGGAGTCCCTCAAGGTTCCATTCTTGGTCCTCTCCTTTTCTCATTATTCATCAATGACCTTCAAATAGCCATTCCTCAAACAACCTGTATACAGTATGCTGATGATTCCACTATTATATGCTCTGCCAACTCTATTTCTGAACTGCAGTCTCTAACCCAGACAGCTTTTAACAATGTAGAGACATGGTTCTCTAAACAGTGCCTTCTTCTGAACACTAAAAAGACCAAGTTACTACTGTTTACAACAAACAGCAAGTCCCCCCATAGATTTCTCCATTCAATCTAGCAATGGTACCCTTATATCCCCAGACACTTCCACCAAACTATTAGGTATTACAATTGATAATAACCTCACCTTTGACATTCACATTAGTAACACTATTAAATCTGTTAATAAAAAACTGGGCTCCCTATATAGGATAAAACCTTTCCTGACTCCAACTGCCAAAATGACTATTGCACACTCCCATTTAATTTCAACTCTATTGTATGCAGCCCCCATTTACACTAATCTAAAAAAAAGTAATCTTACCAAACTATCCAACTCCTATAATAGTATTGCTAGATTTGCCACTGGAAACCCATATAGAACTCACCATTGTCTTAACCTTCGTCAACTAGACTGGCTAGAACTAAAAAACCTTCTGTTACTTTCCCAACTTACCATCACTCATAAAATCTTCTATCAACCTAACAATACTCCAGTACTAAACAACCTTATATTACCCTACAGGAACCTTGATTCCTTATTGCTCCTCCAATAAACTTCTAGCTAGGACCACCAAGTCTAACAACTTAGCTGGTGACTCACTTTTCCCAAATACTGTTGGAAAACATTGGAACCTCTTGCCCTCTGACCTTACTGCACTTCCAGTCCTTTCTCTCTTTAAGCAAAATCTTAAGAAATATCTTAAAAATCACTGGCTATGCCCTTGCTATTTCCCAGACTGAATCTCTAGATATCTCTTGTCATTTCTTGCCATTCTACTCTTCTCTTCTCTTTCCTGTCTATCCCTCTACTTTAGAGGCAACTCAAATAATCTCTACTACTTGACAACAATTATTATCCTTTCTACTTAGCTAAGAATGTACCCTGTTGGTAGTATTTCCTGCCTTTTGCTTTATACCTCCTCCTTTTCTTCCCTAACTATTTTTCTGATAATATGTTTAGTAAATTAACCATAGGAACATTACTGTATGTGTAACTATTTTTATCTAGGTTTTAAAGATACCTCTAATAATGTCTATGGACTGCCCTAGACTTACATGCTGTAAAATGAGCTGTTGATGTATGTTGTATCTATTAGACTAATGTGTATTCAATTTTAAACCTTTTTTGCTGTGGTGGTGGTTGTTGAAATTGGAGCTTTTCTCCCCGGGCCTCCACTGAAAATGGAAATATATCCAGCTGGACCAGCCCGGATAACAAATGTTAAATAATAAATAATCTATTATTATACTACTAAAAACTACTACTTAGAACTTAAAGTGACTCTCCACTACTCCTTCTCATCTACTAAGTGTCTGGCATAATGGATAGGTGCTTCCCTGTCATCTCTTTTTATGGCCTGTTGGATATGGGCATCCTGAGGTAGTGCAATAACTGCCTCATGTTGACTGAAAAACATTTAATTTTAGAAAAGATGAACTCAGTGTGTGAGAGATGTAAATACACAATGTCATTGGAGGCAAAGGTCTCACATACACACATGAAAAATACAAACCAGGTTGTCAGCGCTACAGCCAAAACACTCACGTCTCACACTAAGGAACAAACACATAGATTCATGTATAAGGAAGTAATCCTATGTAATCTACCCAAACCTCCAGAAACTCCTAAAACCATCTCTCAGTGGCCCTGTGAACACTCAAAAAAGACAGCACCTCACACAACACATAACTTTGAAAATCATAGTAGCCCCACTTCCAAGCCTATAAGGTAACACACCACACAGCCAAACATTCTAGTTATTAGGTATTCCATTGTAAGACATACTGATCTCCCCCTCACCAGGCTAAACAGGGAGAAGATCACAGTGAGCTGTCTGTCTGTAGCCAGGATCCACCAGATTACTCATGCACTTAGGTCTTTAACCACAAGTACAAGTATGACACAATCATAGTCCAGGTGGGTGTAAATGACATAAGACATACCTTACTGGACTATATGA
The DNA here is from genome assembly GCF_019279795.1 of Protopterus annectens. Taxonomy (NCBI): domain Eukaryota; kingdom Metazoa; phylum Chordata; order Ceratodontiformes; family Protopteridae; genus Protopterus; species Protopterus annectens. The sequence goes on from NC_056743.1 coordinate 190,250,397, forward strand.
AGAGAGACATGATGGAGCTCTCTGAATATGTGTACCATGCAGGTATGAATCTAGCCTTGAATTGCATCCTACCTCCCTCAGTGATGATGCCATGCTACCAGCAAAAAATGATTCCCTTCAACAATTGGCTTAGTTTCTTCTCTCAGTACAAGGGGATCCAATATCTGTCAGCCTGGGGAGACATGATCAACAAACCATGATGCTTTGCCAGAAATGGTTTTCACTTGTTATCACTTGGCGTCTGGATATTGGCAGAGACTATCTATCCCCATAGTGCCTTTTCTTTGGTCATGCCAAGTAGTTAAACCCACCACCACAGCAAAAATCACTCACGACTACCTAAAGGTACTGCTGGTCAACTCTAGGAATTTAAGTAAAAAAACTGCACTCCCTGGAAGCACTCCACACCCTGGAGAATGTAAACATACATGAAGTCATGGATAGATGGTTAAAAACCATGGAAAGTACCCCAGCTAAAGGCTACAATGCCTTTCATACATTTCAATCCCCATCAGCTCAGTATAAAACAAAGGGAGGAGGTGTCTCAGTGTTCATAAAGAAGAAGTACACTGCTAGACTGCTCCAACAACATAACTCACTTCAGCTGCTAAATGCCCAGCTAACCGTAGGTGCGACCCCCATCATATCCTTATAGTTAAAGATCCCCTAACATGAGTCTGGAAAACCACACTTCCTACCTAAACCTACCGGAATCTCTTAACATTCAGCTTAACACTATACTTATGGGAACTTCAACTACCCCTCCATAAACTGGGAGAACTATATAACCCACAACTCACTTGCTAAGAGGTTTTTGGACTTTGTCAATGCAAACACCCTGGAGCAACTAGTTTGCTCCCTAACTAGAGGTACAAATATCCTAGACCTAGTATTCACAAATATGGGGGGATGCTGCTCCTTCCCATGTATTAACTCCTGCCTGGCAAGATCTGACCACAAAATGATCTCCTTTAGTATTAAAACTAACCTAGAACCCTCATCAACCTCCAAACCTGTTAAGAACTTTGCTAAGGCCAATTATGTCAAATTAAGTGACAGCTTATTAAACTTCCCAGCCCCTCCAAACCCAGATGACACTGAGGCCTACTCTGAGCTGTGGAAGAAAGCACTACAACCACATTCATAGCTGCACAGAGGAGACAGTACATGACCAACACAAACCTATAATTACTGGCAAAAATAAACCACATTGATGGACCCCTATCATAAATAGGCTATTCATAAAAAGGAAAAAAAAATCTTCTCTAAAGTTAAGAAGGAACAGACAAGACAGTGCAAAAAGACACTCACAGTCTAAAACAAATTAGAGAGCTAGTCAAATCTGCCAAAGCAAGCTACAAGGTAAAGATAGCCTTCCCAGGTGAAAGGTAACCATAACACTTTTTTAATTATATTTGCAACCTCAGGGGAAACACTCGGCAATGTGCTGAGCTAGTCATGAACATCAGCACTTACAAACAGCCTGAAACTATAGTAAACCTGCTAGCTGACAAGTTTAGTTCAAACTTTTCCTTCCCATCATCTTCTACCACACTCAAGGAAATACCCACAGCCATCCCCCTACTGGTCATTACGAGGGAACAGGTCCTAACTGCACTTACTAAAGCCAAAAACACAGCCTCCATGGGTTCAGACAACATTCCAGGATGCTTCTTAAATAGCTTTAAACAATCCTCTTTAACCACAGCCTCTGGACAGGCTTTGCCCCAGATGGATGGAGGACTGCAATAGCCATCCCCCTACACAAGGGGGGGGGTCTATCAACTGACCCAGGGAACTACTGAGACCCATAAACTTAGCCAGTGAAATCTGCAAGTCCATGGCAAGAATTATCATGAACCTGATCAATAATGACTTGGGAACTCGTGAAACAGTGGACCAGACCCAATATTATTTTGTCAAAGGGAGGTCTTGCCTGCTCAGTCTGGTGGACTTCTTCAAGAAAGTCACCAGGGCCATGAATGAGGGTAAAACGGTACATATCTCTTATCTAGAACTGGCCAAAGCTTTCAAAACAATCCCCACTCAGGGATCATAGATAAACATACTGAGTTAGGCATAGCCCCCTACTTGTCAGATGGACAGCCAACTGGCTCACTGGCAGGACATGTCTGAATAGGTGAATCCACTTCTGATAAGAAACCCGTTACTAGTGGTGTCCCACAGGGCTCGGTGTTGGGACCCTTCCTGCTTGATATATATTTCGATGAAGTGAAGGCCAATGTTGGGGGCCACTGGCTCACCAATTTCTGATGACTGTAAGCTGCGAACAAACACTGAATCCCTAAATGATGTTGATATCCTACAAACAGGCCTAAAAATTACAAATGACTGGTGCCAAAACCATGGTCTGAGACTAATTGCTAAAAAATACATAATCATATCCTTTGGTAAATCAGATATCCCCTGCAAATTATAATAGTGATAGCACACCCCTAAAAGAAGACCCAGTGGTGAGGAACCTAGGAGCACAGATAGATAATAACCGAAACTTTGACCACCAGATAGCTATGGTAGTAAGGAAATCCTTCTGCGTGGCTCAACTTATAAGTCAAAGCATGGCATCGAGATTAAAGGAAGTCATAGTGCCATTGTACTCAGCCCTCATCAGGCCCATAATTTAATACAGTGATCCCTTCTGCAGGTGCCTAACCAGGCTCTTACACCAATTGGAGCAGCCCCAGAGGTTTTTCACTAAACAAATACAAAGAGTAAGACATATGTTTTATGCAGACTAGCTAAGGGCCCTATCCCTTTACTCCATGTCGCTTTGTTTACTGAGACGGGCCTTATGCCTGACTGACAAGGCATTCTCTGATCCAGCCCTGATGAAAATGTTAAATATTCACAAGAAAAATTATTTGATGGTTACTCATTCCATGAACCTGAACCTTATTTGTGACTCTAACATAACTTGCTGGAGTGACAGATTCATATCCCAAAGGCTACCTCATCTATGAAATAAACATCCTATCTTCAAAAAAAAAAAAACTGTTCCTCAATCTCTTCAAAATGAATTTGGATAAATGGATGGTGAACTGTAAATTCACTCCTGGGGAACTGCTCATGTCCCTTATGGACAGAGGCAGTCTGTAAAATGACTCAGGCCTTCAACACCCAAACTCCCACTACCCTGATACTACCCCATCCCGTATCTGTCGGATTAAGAATTAATATTGTCATATCCTGGGTATTACTGGTTAGGCTTGTGAAGGATCTTGTGTCATTAGCATAGTAATCACCTATGAATGTATGAACCTGAGGAATATCACCAGTCAACTGTTTGATTTCTGCGGAAGAACCAGCTACTTTAACTACAGGGGTTCTACCTGTCATGCAGTTTGTTATCCACTTTATAACATAAGAATCTACATTTAGACCTTTAATGTTTACATCTCCAGCACAAGATTTACACCTACACAAACTATGGCAGGCTTAAAATAACTCCTGGTACAATGCAGTGTCTTTAGTACCTTTAGCACATCTCTCATTCTAATCCCAAGACGACAAGTTACAGTTACTCACTCCCTCACCACTTGGTGAGTTCATTGTCTATGAGTGTAACCAGTCATCTATAAGGACTGTACTGCCAGTTAAAACAGGTTGTGCCACTAGTGTTAGGGGTCTGTGCATTCAGTCAGACTTTAATAACTAGAATTGCCTTGCAAAGTGTCAAACAAATCTCCATGAATAACAAAGCACTGGTGAGCCCAGGTATGTCAGAGGCTGTTATTTCTACACTCATGTTTTCTCACAGGTCTTGGTAATTTCTGAGGTTAGTATCACAAGGAAGACTCATTACCAAATTTTTTTTGTGGGGGGTGGCATAAACTACCACTGGAAGTACTAGCTGTGTTGAGAGCACATGACAGGTACAATAAACCAGGCCACAGACATGAGATGAGCATTTTATGCTTAAGTCATGAAATATATTTGTACCGCTCACTGGCTGAAATTGAATTATGTGTTCCTCTGTAAACTATTAATCTGAGTTTGAAATATTAAGTACTATTCCTGCGGTAGACATCCGCGGTGGTGCAGCGGTAGCGTTGTTGCCTCACAGCAAGAGGGTCTTCCGTTCGATTCTCGGCTGGAGTGTGGGGAGTGCCTTCTGTGTGGAGTCTGCATGTCCTCCCCGCGGTTGGGTGGGCATTCGAAAGACATGCGTGAATGGGCATGCCTTCATTGAAGGTTGGATGTCGAGCTGGCACCTCGGCGTTCGTGAAAATCTACTGCCAATCATTAGCAGACCGGAGTTCCGCTGTGGCGACCCCTAACCGTGAAAAAGCCGAAAGACAAACAACAACAACATTCCTGCGGTAAATGGAGAAGTTAACTTTTTAATGGCATGTTAACAGTCATGTTGATATATTCATCTTTCAATAAATAAAACTCCTGCCCACTGATCCTGTTTAGACCAGTATATTATTTTAGGAGATATAAAAGCATATCTAATCTCTGTATTCCACTTACTGTATGATCCATATACATTAATACTGAAGTAATGCCTATGTTTGATAGTCTGATATATCAAACCAAATTTAATGAGTTATAAAGATTTGTTCCACTTCTGTCTCCAAACACTGCCAATAATAAAATGACTGAGAAAAAAATATTTCATTCTTTAAAGCAAAGCATTTGGATATGGGAATATTTAAAGAAGTAATTTTTATTTTTAAGGTGTTAAATATTTTTCCTGCTGCAAACGAGAAGAAAAATATTTCATCCAAACATGAAAAATGTTTTGTAAAAGATTGTTATTAACAGGGGATACTCAAATATCAGAAATAGTAAAATAATGTAAATTTAAACAACAATGTTTATGAAAATTTATCAATGGAGATCTGTATACTAGCCTGATCAAAATGTAGAATCATAATAGAAAAATGGGTTGCTAAAATCAATAATTATATGACAGCACAAGGTATAAGTGATGACAGACTAAAAGATTATTAAATATGGCAAGAAAAGAGAAAAATGGCATATAAGAAGCACTGGCAAAACAAGATGATAGACTCTAAGAAGTTATTGAGGAAATAACCCATTATTTTGAATCAGAGTGATCAGTTTCAAATCCTTATTTTTAGAAATGCAGTTTATTAGAAGTATGAGTCTGGAGTATGTCAAGGAAATGTAAATTCATAAACATTTAAAAAAACAAAGACACATATAGTTCATCCATGTGTATCTCAGAAAGTGATGAGAAAAGCTTTCATGGAGGCTGCGATCATACATTATTATTCAAACATTATTACAACTTTATAACTGTAAAAAACAATGCTAAGAAAATAGAGATGAGGAGGCTATATACTATAAATAAGGAAGAAAATATGTCAGAGTTGTGTAATACAGGGAAAACAATGGCACAAAGTATGCAAAACAAAAGGTCAATCTGTCATTGTAGAATACAGTAAACAATGTAACTGAGAAACACTGTAGGAACTGTAGAGGTGAATATTCACACAGGAACAATGTACATCCTGTGAAAAAAAGAAGTTATGTACTTACCATAATGTTCCATGTGAGTTGTTCTTCTCGCCTTCATTCTTACTGACGGGTTCGGGGCCGATCCCTTGGCTCCGAATCGGACAAATTGCAAAGCTCGAGGCCGAAACCCTATCCCATGATACCCCTCTCTACTTCCCTCAGATCTTGTTTGCTACCAAGTAGTAACATACTCACAGAGTAAAAACACCATACTTATATTTCCAGTAACCGGTGAAAGGAAAAACTCCTCAGAAAAGACCAAAACAGGTTTAAAGAGTCAACTCTCGAACTACAAGACACTGGTTGGGGGTGGGAGGGTGGGCTGTAAGAATGAAGGCCAGAAGAACAACTCACATGGAACATTATGGTAAGTACATAACTTCTTTATGTGAAGTTGTTCAATCTCGCCTTCATTCTTATCGATGGGTAGCGTCCCCAGCACCACAATCTCGGGTGGCTCACGGGATTGCATGTCTAAGGACAGCAGAACCAAAGGAAGCCCTGTCCCTAGAGGTCTTGTCTACTTTGTAATGAGTAATGAAGGTATGTGGCTTTGAACATGTGGCTGCCACACAAATAGAGTCTATTGGTAGCCTGGTTGAAAAGGCTGTAGAACTAGAAACAGCTCTAGTTGAGTGAGCTTTAACTTTGTTTTCTAAGGGAATATGTGCAGAACTATAAATAAAAGATACACAGTCCAAAAGCCACTTAGATAAGGTAGGTTTGGAAACTGCAGCACCCTTCTTGCAATCTGAAAATGACACAAACAGCTGGTCAGATTGTCTATGGTCTTTTGTCCTGACTAAATAGAAACAAAGTTGTCTGTGAACATCAAGCTTGTGAAGCATATACTCCAACTGATTAGTATGATTAGGAAAGAAAACTGGCAATTCAATGGTTTGATTAAGGTTGGGTTATGAGCAAACCTTTGGTAGAAATGAAGGGTTTGTTCTGAGGGAAACTCTATCTTTGTGGAATATCAAATATGGATGCCTTACCGATAGGGCCTGTAATTCTGAAACTGCGCACAGAGGTGATAGCTACTAGGAAAATAGTTTTCCATGAAAGGAATTTCAATTCACAGGAAGATGCTGGTTCAAATGGAGGAGGAATAAACTTTGACAGAACAGATTAGATTCCATGGTGTGGGGGGGGGGGGTATCTAACAGGAGGCCTCAAATGTATTGCACATTTTAGAAAGGCCTTCACCATTGTATGAGACATGACATTGTCCCCTAGTTCACCAACATGAAAATTTGATATAGCAGCCAGTTGAACTTGAATAGTTGCTGCTGCAGCCCCTTCATTAAATAGTTTGGTCAAGAATTCCAATATATCCGATATGGAAGCCAGGAATGGATCAATCTCCTCCATTTGCTAAGGTAAAGTTTTCCAGTTGAGGATTTATGGGAAGACAATAGTATATGTTGAGCTTCTGCTAACAAATTTTGGAACCTGGCTGTTCTTGGAATTGTAGCAGCCATGCTGTCAGTTTGATGGACTGTAGAGAAGGGTGAAGATCTCCTGACGAGTGAGTCAGAAGGTCCGGCACTGGGTCCAGGATCCAGGGCTCTTCCAAAAGATGAGGCTTCAGGAAGGGGAACCAAATCTGATGAGGCCAAAAGGGGGCTATTAAGAGAACTGTTCTTCCCAGGGCACTGGCTTTCTGCAGAACTTTGGGAATTAGCGGGAAAGGTGGGAAAGGATAAAGAAGACCCGGGGGCCAATCGTGTATAAGTGCATCCCTCAGGGACTCCCCCATATTAGGGCAAAGTTGATGCTGCATTTGGTGCTTGTGGGAGTTGCAAAGAGATTGCAGCAAGGCTGGCCCCATCTGCGGAAGATTATTTCCACAACTTTGTTCTTGAGGGACCACTCATGTGGCAACAGAATTGCTCTGCTTAGTTTGTCTGCTATCACGTTGGATTTCCCCAGGATGTGCATTGCTATCAGAAAGTGCTGGGTGGACTCTGCCCAATGCCATACTATCAGGGCCTCTCGACATAAGGGATAAGATCTGGTCCCTCCTTCTTTGTTTATATACCAGACTACTGACATGTTGTCTGACTGAATTGCAATGGTCCCCAGAGGGAGAGAGTCTTGAAAGGACTGCAACTCTAAGAGTACCACTCTTATCTCTAGGACTTTGATATGCAAGTGAGCCTCATGTTCTTGCCATATACCTTGGGATGTCCATCCCTGATAATGTCCCCCCCTCACCTGATCAGGGAGGCGTTCGTGGTCACAGTTGCAACTGGAGTCGGGAGAACAAAGGGGCATCCCATGGTTACAGATTCGGACGTCAGCCACCACCAAAGGTCCTTCTTGCATGAATCAGTTATCCAAACCAGGTGATCCATAGGTAACTCTTGAAAGGTCCACTGTGTGAATAGTAGCCATTGAAGAATGCGCATGTGTGACCTCGCTAGAGGATTGCAATAATTGCTGCTGCCATGGTGCCCAACAGTGTGAGAATCGCTGATGCTGGTGCTCTCTGCTTTGAGAGAATGTCCAGAATATGTTGTTGAAGGATAAGAATTCTTTCCAAAGGAAGTTTTAGGGACATGTTGATGGTGTCTAAGTCTGCTCCTATAAAGACAGCATGCTGTGACGGCAAGAAGGCAGACTTTTCTAAATTTATTGTTATCCCCAGTTGAGAGCAGGTATCTAAGGTAATGTCCCATGCCTGAATGAGATGATGCCTGGTGGGTGCGGTAAGGAGCCAGTCATCCAAATACAGAAACACCTGGATTCCTTGATGCCTCAAGTGAGCCATAACCACTGCCATACATTTGGTTACTCTGGGGGGGCTGTAGTGAGATGAAAGGGCAGGGCTCAAAACTGGTAATGACTGGCCCCCAGCCAAAAGCACAGATGATCCCTGGATGGCCTGGCCATCTTTATATGGTAGTATGTATTCTGGAGATCTATTGAGCACATCCAATTGTCTTTCCCTAAGAATGGGAGTATTAACTGAAGAGTGACCATCCAGAACTTTATTTTTTCTACAGATTTGTTGAGTCTGCTAAGATCTAATATAGGTCTCCAGTCCCCTGTTTTCTTTGGCACTAAAAAGAATCTTGAGTAAGTTTTGGATCCTTTCTGGTTTGCCGGGACTGATTGGATGACTCTAGCAACTTTTGAATCTCTACTGTTGCTACATCCCAAAGACTGGGTGGAACATCTGGGATCTTTCTTAATGGTTTTGGGCATGAGTGAAAGGGGATAATATAACCTCTGGATATTATAATTTGTACCCAACTGTCTTTTGTGATCTTGAGTCAGGCGCCTGGATACAAAGATAAACATCCCCCGACTGCCTCCTGAGGTGGACAGGCAGGCCTCCTTTCAGGAGCGCTGATAGGGCTTCCCAAGGAACTGATCCCTGTCACCCTGGTTGTGCAGACCCCCTCTGCTGCATATGGGCGCATCTTCCATTATTGCCCCCTCCTCTGCCCCTGGAGGGAGTTTCACCTCATGTGTCCAAACAGGCTCCTTGGGCTTTGCGGAACCACATTTTCCCACCCCACTGGCCTTTGGGATAAGGTCTAGTAGGTGTGGAAAAATGGACTCCTATGGCAGATAGAGTCTTTCCGTCTTGTTCACATCTGGTGAGGGTCTCTAACTTTAGGTCCAAAAAGTGAGGAACCATCAAATGGGGAATTCACAAAGGATGACATGAAAGGCTCTGCAAAAGAATACAAGTGCATCCAGGAATGTCTCTGAAGAGCTATTCCTGTACCCGCTGCCCAACTCGTCCCATCAGCTGCATAAGATATGAGGCACGTGGAAGAGTTGACAATGGAATTAAGGGTAGCAAGCTGAGATGTAACCTTATCTGCCACCGTATCAGCTTCTGCACCCTGAAGAGTATCTCTGAGCTCTTTTAGGAGCTCTCTTTGAAGCCTGGTAAAGTGAGTTAGATAGTTCAACAATCAAAGAGCAAATGTAGAACTGAACATGTACTTGCCAAATCTGTCCATGATCCTAGCCTCTCTCTTAGGAGGATGGACAGACGTAGAGGTCTCTGACATCTCTTTCTTAGGGGCTGCTGCAACCATCATGGCATCAACAGGAATAGGTTTAGACAAAAAGGTCTTGTCAGGAGGTGCAGAAATATATTTGTTTGGTCTTCTAGGGAAAGGTTTCATGGTATCTGGTGACTCCCACTCCCTTCGAGATAAAAGATCCATCAACTTATCAAAGGGCGGAGATACCCAAGAGGTGGAGGGTCGGGACCAATAGCTTTCAGGAGCACCAATTCATCATTAGAAGGGTTAATGGGCTACCAGTCACCCCTCTGTTTCTGGATCTCTAGGATATCCACAAAAAATATAACCTCAGAGGGGGACCTTGGGGACCTTTCCAACTCCTCCAAATCGGTGTCTGACATAAGAGATTCCTATGGGGAATCTCCATGTTTCCTCTTACATGTCCTCTTTCTAGGGACTTCAGTGGGAGCTTCTGAGGAGGTCTCAGAAGAGCAGGGTTCCCCCAAGGGGGCTTCCTGAGCCTCCAGGTCCCTCCACTTGTGATGGCTCTGTGGTGGCGGGGAAGATTCTGGTGCTTTAAGGAGGAGGTCATCTGCTCAGAAGTTGTGACTGTCCAGGGGGACAAGAGCCTCCTCGTGGCATCGAAGGCACCATGGCTCCAATGCGAGGAAGCCCCCGGGTCATAAGACATTGAGGACTCCTCTTGCACCAAAGCTGCCGGCTCTGATCCCGAGGTGGAAGCTGAGCTCATCCTCACTGAAGCCTGAAGGGGAAGAGTCAGAACCAAAACATCGGTTCGACTCCTCTCCCTGGAACCGACAGGCGAGTGTTGGCTCCCAGAGTCTGCAGTCAGGACTGAAGACATCAGGGTTGTCGGTGCCGAGACGCCAAACATGGGTGTCGGTGCCGACGGCTCCACAATCAACTGATCAGCTCCCTCCGGCTCCAAAGGCTCGACTCAAGTCAGAGGAGGAACAGCAAGTAGGGCAGATGACTTGATCAGCTCCAAAGCTGCCATAGTCAAAGCCGATAAAATTTTTGGTGGCGCTGGATTCTGCAATAATCTCCTCACCACTCAATCCACATTTAAATCCGACAGTCTGGAAGCTCGAGAGGAGGCCACGGAAGGAGCAGTTGAACCCAGAATTGGAGACCATAGGGTTGGAGATACCAGCTCCAAAACTGGGGACTGGCTCCTACCCACTACCTGAACAGTTGGCTCCGTTAACTGTGGAGCAGAGTCAGATACCTTCCTTGATACCCTCTGAGCTGAAAGACTTTTCGGCTCTGAACCAGAGACAGAGGAGGAAGACAAAGCAGGTTTTGGCTTTTCCTGAGGAGCAGAGTCCAAATCCGATTGAAAGGCGGAGTTAAGGCCCCTTTCCACTAACTTCCTTTTTCTTTCTGCCAGAACCATAGTACTAAAACCATGGCACACAGAACACACTTCCTGAAGATGGACCTCTCCTAGGCAATAAACACAGATGGTGTGACCATTTGTGAGAGACATTTTCTGGTTACATTTAGGGAATTTTTTGAAGCCCGACTTTACTTTTTCAGACATGTTGATCCAAGTAAAAAACAGTCCACTAGAAAAACCCACAATGTCAGTAAACAAATAAACTTTTGATTAAGTCCACTGAACAGAAATTTTAAACCTAACTCGACTGTAAAGAATACATAAGCCTACTGGCTAAAACACTGGATCTCAATCCAATTCAAAACACTATACTACTCCAAACATCAACAACCTTTTATTTAAACAATCGAGGCTATTTGTAAAGAAAATAAAGCCTAACTTTGGCTATAAATGAAAGTAACTAAGCCAAACCGGCTAGAAAGCTAAACTAAGGAAACTAGAGCCTGAACTTGGCTATGAAGGGATAGGGTAAAACGATGCCTGAGCAGGCGCAAAAAACAGCCTAATGCCAATAAGGGAAATCACAAAAAACTCCCCACAAAAACAGAAAGAAGTAAAGAAAATACAAGCCTAACTTTGGCTAAGGGAAATGTCTTCTCAATAGATGTGAAAGGAAACCAATAAGGAAAATATTTGTACTTAACTGACAAAAAAACAGCCTGAGCTGAAGGAACATGTTCGATCTGTTGCAGTGGCAAACTAGATCTGAGGGAAGTAGAGGAGCATCATGGGATGGGGTTTCAGCCTTCAGTTGTTTGGAGACTTCGAGCTTTGCAATTTGGCTGACTCAAAGCCAAGGGATCGTCTCCAAACCCATCAGTAAGAATGAAGGCGAGATTGAACAACATCACATAGGTTCATAGGTTAGTACTAAGCTAACTGCCCTTGCAAGCCATTTTAAGCTTAGACAATTATCCCTTGTGAGACTCAAACCCTGCACCTTGTGTTTGTAGGGCAAACACCTTAACCATTAGGCCACCCTTCCAACCCTATATTCAACAATTAATATAATCAACAGTATAGGTTTGAAGTGTGAAAGATAAAAACATTTGGTTACAGTATGTTACAGAACAAAAGTAACAAATAATAAGCAGCAATACAGACAGCATAACAGAAACAGAATAGATAATGCAAACTAAATATACAAAAGATTATGTAAATATACAAAAGATTATGAATAAATACAGGGCAAAGTAAACAGACACACCAGTGGTAAAGAGCAGAATGCAAAGAATGCATGAGTATGGAACATTCCGGAAGATGATCAGATAATCCAGCTATAAAAGTAAAGGTTCAAAATCCAAATAATTTTTTTTTAGTTAGGAACATCAGTTAATCTTATGCCAGATGAAGATTACATTAAATTAAGGCCTCAGCCAAAGTACTCAAGACAAATTACTGGTCTACAGCTCAGTATATATTGGGATATTTGTAACACAAATCACACAGGCTATGATGACAAAGCATTTCTAAAAGTATTAAAGGGAAAAGTTTTCAGCTTACTGAGGTATCCCTCAGCCAGAGCACTTGGTATCATACACATTTTGAAAAGTATACTTTCTGTACCATATGGCACACACACATGCTTATATATATATATATATATATATATATATATATATATATATATATATATATATATATATATATATATATATATATATATATATATATATATATATATATATATATATATATATATATATATAAAACATATAATTATTGGTCATCATATTAGTTGGTCAAGACACAAAACAGCAACCAAAGCATGTCGGCCAATCATAATATCACTCATACAACACACTGACATGCAGTACATCAAAAAAAGAAATTACCTTCCTTTTCCAATGCACTGTCCAAAAGCTCCACATTCAGCTCACATTTGTTGGAATAGTGGTAGTGTTATGGGAAGTGTTATTTTAATTTATGATATAGCTTAGGGTTATCACACACACATTACCAAAGTGGGCAGAAGGGCTTCCTCCCCTAGCTCCATATCAGCAATAAGTGCTAACCCTAACCCTGCTCCTAATGCTAACCCTAATCTGTATCTTAAATTTGTCAGACTAGTGGTAGTGTTATGGGGAGGGTTTTTTAATTTAAGATTCAGGTTAGGTTTAGGGGCAGGGGCAGGGTTAGCATGCATTACTAAAGTGGGTAGGGGGACTTTGTCCTACCAATAGACAGAGGCATCTCTTAAATGCTTTACCCCATGCATGGGTACCCTCAAATTATCTATGGTATGATTCCAGTTATTCTTATTATGGGTAATACTTTATTGTAGTTTATTTTATGGTATGGATTAAATAAATGTTTTTAATTTTCTCAGATTTGTTGAGTTTATGAATTAACAAATGCAGTGGGCAGCCTTATATCTTTGTGAACCAATGCTATATAGGATGGGTAAGGCCAATCTATAACCAAATGGGAGAGGTAATTTTGGGCACAAAAAGGAACATTGGCTAGGCTTACCATGGCTCACAAGGGCACCTAGCCCAGTACTTACCTATGAACCTATGGAAAAGTAGACGATGCATCCAAATGTATTTGGTCATAATGCTTGTAAGAAACTTAGCATTAGCAGTTGAGTAGAGTAATTACAAAGGCTGGTAATATACCAAATGTTCCTTTATATAGGAAAGTATCTGATCACATAGGGATTTGAAAGCCATCACAAGAAATTAAAGCTTATCTCAACATGGAGTCAGGGCAGGTGATAATGATTAGGTGTTACATGGCTGTACCTACTGAACCTAAAAGAAGGCCTGTAGATGGAGTCCACACTCACGACAACCTATTAAAGTCAGTGCTTGAAAGGCCTATATAAAGGTTTTACTGTAGTCACAATAAGATATAACAGAGACTTGCACAACATTGATAGAGTAAGGTGTTTAATATGGGTAATGTTCCCCATTAGGTGACAATGACACCACATGATGCCTGAGACCTGATCCAGAAATATCAGTTTATCACTGAGTGACACTCTGGGGTTATGTACCTTGGACACAAACTCAAAACAGTTTACCACTGAGTCTCACTCTAATATTATGTACTTTGGTCAAACACTCTAAATTGTGACCCCTGAAATAAGGACTGGAGCAGTGGATCTTAAGGTGGTATGAAAGATCATGATAACAGTCTTGGATGGCTTGAATTTCAGGCCATTGTCTAAGAGGCAAGAAGGAAGTTCCTCAAGGCAGTCCAAAAATGGAATATAAATTAATACACTGTGTGCAGTAGAATTAATTTTGAAAGTCAAGAGATAGGCTAGATAGTAATTAACTGTTACAGAAAACATTAAAGAGATATGATACATTTAAAGATAATAATAGCAGGAAAAGAAAAGGGCTTATCTAAGACAACAAATATAGTTGTACCACAAATACTCTCAAAAAAACTATACAGAAAATGCACACAAATCATTCATAAGAAGAGTTAAGACAAAAGCCATAATAAGAAGAAATATTTAGCTTCATCAGATTGTAAAAGTCAAAGCATTCATCACAGGTAAATAACACCACTGAGGCCAAAGATAAATGGGTTAGTTATACTTTATATGCTTAACATAAACAAGGCTATAAGAATAACCAAAAAGAGAGGAATTCCCTGTTGAGAGCAGATAAACATTTTGTCTAAAACATACATAAAATAATTTCATCCCACAACACACAATACATACTATTTTTTTTATTCAGGTACACCTTCAGAAACATGTTCCTGAGAATCAATAGAAGGCAACATACAGATGAGTAAATGAGATGAGATACTTTGTAGAAAAAGATAAATATAAAAGTAAATACAGATGGGAAGAGACATGCAGGAGAGTTTTCCTTTTATGAAGGTCATACAGTTTTGTTAAGTAACAATCAAAGTGGGAAGCATATCACTGGGAAACAATGTTCAGTTGTTATTTTCACAAGCAGAAGATTATTATGTTAATACATATTATTTGTTTCTTTATCGTTCACCAAAAATAGTATCAGACATTTTTAACCATATATTGGATGTGGCAGTTTCCCCAAAATAGAGATTCTCATCCTAGACATGAGTTTATGCTGAGATCACACAAAATGGTAAAAGACCCTCTTATCTTGCAGACAATAATGTTGTAATCTAACCTACTGTTAATTTTTTTTATTTTGCTGGAACTTAATTCATTTGGAATGATCATATCAATATAATTAATTTAAGACTGATGTTGCAATTCTGGTTAAGGTTATAAGTGTCTGTTACAAAGACTTATCAATAAGGCTGTATGCCTGTTTTACTAAAACACAGTTATAAATGTTTAGCTAAATAAATTATACAAGAAACAGAGCTCAAATTTAAGAATACCAAAAATTCCAAGAACAGGAGGCAGTATATGTGCCGAGATTTTAAATAAACCTCGGCATGTATACTGCCTCCTGTTCTTGGAATTTCTGGTATTTTGCTTTTGGAAGGAGATGGTTTCATCGTTGGTTATGTAGGTGTTTGTTGGTCAAATTTAAGAATGTTTAAAATTATTTAGAGACAGCACAATAAAATAATTACGCTTAGCCACACAGTATAATTTTTTTCAATTGCTTAAACGTAGAATCTGGCCTGTTTTATTCATATGATCAAAAACACTAATTACAAAAAGAAAAAATCTAACCAAACTGCCTAATGTTAGACTAGAATCCTCTTCAAATAAATGACAGCATTGAAAACTAGCCTCAGATGCCTCAGAACTTTGAGAAACCTTCAAAAGATATGGCCACTTAGTTTATTTTTCAAAAAGTAAACAAGAGGAAGTGATGTCATTACTATTATTTATTTATTCATTAATTTATGTGTTCAGTTATGTATTTTTTTTTTCTTTTTATGTTACCTGGAGTCGAACATTGATCTATGGACATTTTTAAGGTTCAGCTGGGATTACAAACAGAACAAACAATCAGACATACCAGTTTAAAAATAGCAAAAACTTATATATGCATATTATATGATATGATATTTAAACAATCTTATGAGTTATGATATATTACAGTAACTGTTTACATTTATAATAAATATAAAATACAAATTATGGAGGAATAACTTTTAATGGATAAGAGAGAAGATTAACTGTGGAGAGGGGAAGTTGAAAAGTAGGTTAGAAAGAATGGAAGATAACTAAAGTAGTGGTATAAGAGAGAGGAGAGAAAAGCATTAGAGAATTGTTGGTTGTTCATTTGTGTATCTAAACAAGAATGGAACACATTATCATAATTGAACTAGGGAACTATGCCTTGAGACTAATGACCAGGTTTCACTGCTATTCGGGAAGCATTTATATTTAACATCTTTAAATGGATGATGTATTTCTGGTAGGAGTCAGTAGGCTTTATATTATTATTGGGAAGGGATTCTTAATTTTTGGTGCAAGCACTGAGGAAGCATGGTCTATGGATGGAAATTTATTGTGGGAAGATAGTAAGCTGGGAGAGTAGAAGGCGGGTGGTTCTTACATTGTACATCAATGTTTTCTTACTTAGTTTGCCAGCAAATATGTTTACATTTTGTAGTTATTAGAAAAGAGGGGCTATCATTAATATTGATCTGGGCTTAATAAGAAGCCATTTTGCTTTTGAAAGTAAGGAGTACTACCTTCTTTGCTGTCACAGGGTTATAAATTTGTAAATATTGTTTTACCTCATTCTTTTTGAAGTCAGAAGTCAGTTAAAATTAAAGGGAGTCCATATTTCAAGTGCTTCTGCTGGGGAGATGAAGTGTGAGATTTTCTTGGACCAGAAGAGGAGTTTGTTCATATAGGCATTATTAGCCTGAATATGAAGATGAGGTTAGGAAATGAGGGAAGGTGAGGAGATCACAACAACTTCACACATGCTGCCACAAACATTTTGCATTAATGAGCGGTAGTGCTTTAGAGCCTTATGTGCAGGATTAGCCACTGTAGATCCCATCCCACATCTAACTCCCGTGTACATCTGCAAGGCCATCTTCTGTTAGGGGGTTCTACCTTAGATATGTTCTTTAACTGGTTGGGCCTCATCTGTCCTGTAAACACCTCATGACTGGACAGGAGGAGATGGAAAGGGCTGCCATACTGTTGTCCACTGTTAAACAGGCAGGTGGAGAAAATCAATAACACCTGTTGCTCTGACATCACTCATGTACTTCACATGGGTGTGCATTGTGAGTCTTTGTGGCTGTAACCAGCCTTTGCATTGATGCAACTCTCTACCTCCCATCCAACATGTTCATCAGAGTGTACCCCTTCTCTTTGATCTATGGCTTCCACCGTAGTTCAGGGAGTAAGATACCTCCCCAGTAGACCTTTACCTTTTCCCCTACACACACAGAGGTGAACAGACATAGCCTCATCATTTCTCTCTCTTCCTAACCAATATTTTCCAGTGCCAAAGCCACTAAAGGAACTGGAGTAGCAGCTAGGTTTTAGTCATTGTATCCCTCTGTGCGAAGAGAGATGGTTGCCCATAGACTATAATGGTAAAGTTCTGCCTGCTTTTGAGAATCTGATGTGTCTAACCAAATCTAGTGATCTTCAGACATTTGTGACACTTCTTGGTCTTTAAACATAACAGCCTTATGCGCAGGATAAGCCTGTATGTAGCGCATAAACAATGCTATATACTCCATTCTGTAAGCACAATATCTACTTATTATGCTATGACAGATCTGACCAGTACAGAAAGCGGCTTATGCAACTATTCTGCAGCTGTCTTATCTAAAGAACCAAGCCACTCTTCAGTTTCATATTTAACTTAGCACTGTCATATTTCACATTAAGTGAATAAATGAATGAAGCTGTAAGAAGCAATCTTTTTGTCATTTTAAATATGAGCATTTGCAAAAGAAAATCATCCTAGAAGTTTGATAGATAGCTAAAATTAGGGCTTCATTAATGGTTTGTTATGATGGAATAGATTTATTTTCATAATATTAGGCACTGCTGCTCATTTGTTTGACCAAAGTAATAAAAGAACATTTCAGAAATTAAAAAACAGTTGCAAGATGTTTGGGTTTTGAAGCTGCATATTTTCTTTTTATGGTATTCCAGTTACTGCAATCTTATTTAAAATAGTTTTAGAAATGATTAGTTTATATCTTCTCAGAGTTTCAGAAAAGACAAGCAGGAATAATTTTACATTTCAGAATTCAAGCTTGCTGCATCTTTTAACCTACAGCATGCAAAAATGCTTAAATATGTTACCTAAGCAGAAAACAGAGCCGTTTAATGACAATAATATGTCCAACAGAATTAAAAGAAGGAATAGCACTGATGTGTGACACAACCAAACAAAATGTTCCAGATTCCAAAAGCAAGAAAGAGAAATCAAAGAGCATGGTGTAGGACAGTACCTGATATAGCTGTTATCATTAATATTTATTGTTTTATTATTACCTGTAATTTCTAGTGCAGTTATTACTGTGCTAAGCTATAAAAATTATAAACCTAATATCTGTGATATGTCGGACATGACAGAAAATCCCTGTAAGCCTCTGGAAAACCCAGAAGATCGAGTGTATAAAGATCTTCAGTTTCAATCAACTAGCATTGACTTCCCAATGAAGGACAGTGCAGAGCAATGAAAGGTAAAAAAAAATCATGCTGTGAGATAAGTTATACAAGTGAAATGGACTAATCACAAAAGTGGAAAGGAAAAGATAGCCATGCAAACAATTTTGGACAACACAGAGCTAGCGCTGACAAATAATCCTGGTCCATACTGGCTACTGCTTGATGAGGAAAAGTAAAGGGTTTCAGCATACTTTTCCTCACTAATTCTGTTGTCTGAATAAAACAATAAATCAATCTGAAAACAAACTGAGAGCTCAGGGATCTTAATGGTGTCCTTTTGCAATGTCTGTGACCAGAATCTGGGAAGGGATTCAGGCTGCTAAGATCAGCAGGGGGAGAGGGATCATATGCAGGAACTAATAGCCAGCTCTTCTATCCTGGAGGAAGAGTTTGGGGAAGCCCAGTAACTGTGTGACCTCTGGTAGAGACCAGGAGCCTCATAAAGCAGCTACTCAGATGTTTGAGAGGCAGTGATGATGCATTTGTCATGATTGCACTAGCCACTTGCCTAAAATGGCACCTCTCCCATTTGGACCCCTCACTGTCTGGGGCTATATACGAATTACCATCAAACTCAATGCCCAAAGGAGTCAGGATTTCTACCCAGCAAAGGGTTGTGCTGGTGCAACTGGGGGATCTTTGGTTGGGTGAGACCGGAAGCCAGCAGAATATGCACAGGCTGTAGGGGCTTGGAGAAGTGATATGAAAAAAATTACAAAAATTCTAAAAAATGTTTGTACATGTTCATTTACCTTCCTTTTTATGTTATATTCTAATGCATATTACTGTCAGACACACTGGCTTCTTCAATGTAGACAACTATTCAGGTTTAAACAACCTTCCTTTCACCATAATGTAAAGCAGTTTCTTATGTTCCCTTTTCTTGCCTCTTAAAATTATCAATCAGATTCCTTAGGTTCAAAGGTTCATAAGAAGTAATGATACTGATGGCCAGAGTGACCATTAAGAATGTTAGCCATGTTACCCAACATTAATAAGAATATATTAATTCCCCCATTTTACACAAAGGCCTTTGACACCATCCCCCACTCTGGAATCATAGATAAACGTACTAAGCTGGGAATTAATTCCTACGTCACTCGATGGGTTGCCAACTGGCTTATTGACAGAACCCACACTGTAAAAGTAGCTGACTCCAAATTCAGCTCCAGACAAGTGACAAGTGGAGTACAGATGACTGCAAACTGGGAGCCATTATTGAATCCCCAAATGATGTGGATACTCAACAAAAGGGCCTTACAGAAACAGATGCTTGGTGCCAGAGCCATGGGCTCAAGCTCAATGCCAGGAACTGTATAATTATCCCTTTGGGAAAAAACATGTACCCATGAATTACCACATAGGTGGCAGTACACTAAACATCGAAAGTGTGATAAGAGACTTAGGGACACAGGTGGAGAGTGGTCTCACCTTCGATAACCACATTGCCACAACAGTCAGGAAAAACTTCTATGTGGCACACCTCATCACTAAGGGCTTTTCATCCAGAAAAAAGGAGGTCATTGTCCCATTGTACTCATCCCTCATTAGACCCATTATAGAATACAATGCCCCATTTGGTATGTACCTCTCAAGACATCTGCAACAACTGGAAAGGCCGCAGAAATACCTCACTAAAAGAATCACAGGCCTAAAGCAGATGCCCTATGCTGATCACCTTAAAAAACTCCAGCTATACTCTGTCACATATCATCTCCAAGGCAATCTCTGCTTAACATACAAGGCCATGTCAAACCCAGAGCTGTTGGACATGCTCCACTTAAAGAAATCCCAGTCCCTCAGAGCCACATGCTCCAGGGATCTAAACCTTGTCATCACAATAAATAAAACATGCTGGAGGGATAGGTTCCTGACCCAGAGACTCCCCAGACTCTGGAATAGACTGCCCATACATGTCAAGCAGAGTGCCTCTTTGGCCCTCTTCAAAAGGAACCTTGATGATTGGATGGGAGAAAGGAAATTCACCCTGGGGATCACATCAGTCACCCTGCTATTCAGGGGTCCAGGGAAGTAAATAGTGTGGGAAGAAATAGCCAGGGAATTGTTATGGCTAGGCTTGTATAGGCCCTAGGGCCGATAGCCTAGTACCAACCTATGAATTTATTGTCTGCCATCCATTTGATTCAGCAAGTCTGATCATGACGATTGCTATGGACTTACATGATTTGATATGCAATGTCAGCCTGTTCCCTAGCCAGGAAATGCATTGGGTATAGTTAGGACAGTGATAAACGTTTAGATCTCTAGAGTGAATGTTATTTGTACTGGTAGTTCTGCTAAGGTGAAGGTGAGCAAAAAACACAGGATTTTAAGATATAAAGATAGTGATACCTACTAGACATGGTGCTGCTGTTTGGAGAAACACAAAGGTACTTCAGGGAAGAAACACAAAGGTACTTCAGGGAAGAGGAGGACTGTCTTTTGTTCCCTTGCATGCATCTCATAACTCAGAGCCACTTGTTTAAGCAGAACATGGAAAAAAGGCTATAACACATGGTCCAGATGTGGCCTACACCAGGGATTTGCTTAAACTAGCAAAGTTTTACAGGGTTGCTGTTGCTATTTTGGGGGTCCCCAAAAACATGTAGCATGAGGGTCTCTTCAGGTACTAGTCCCACACCAAAAGACAGTACGGACAAGCTAAGCAAGTGTTGTCTCATATGCTACACAATTATGAGTGTATGTTAAATTACCAAAATGCAAATGCATCAAAACTGAAGTGACTGATGCCAGCATTCTGAAATTCAATACATCAAAAAATCAAAACATCTTAAACCATTAGTTTCCTTTTACAATCAAAACACAAAACATAATGTGGTACAGGGGAGCAACCTTACTAATACCTGCTAACTCTGCACCTTACCTTTCAAAAACCCTTTCTGTATCACGACTACTGATCAAGACAGCTTAGACACACATGAACAAGTACACAGAGACTACACTACATCTATGCCCTGGCTTAACCTTACCCTAACCCTAACCTGCCTAGATTCGCACAAATGCTTTTATCCCATAATGCTGAAACCTTCACAATACTTAAAGGTTTCAGCATTGCTTTTTAAATCCCACACTTACCCCACCCCCTAGCATTCGACATTCCTTTCAACCGAAATCTTAACATTTTGATGAACAGAGCAAGCAACCACATTTCTTAGTCATTCATTGATCAGTAGCTGATTCGACAGAGTGAATGACACCCATATATAAATATATACACATATACATGTGTGCACGGACACACAAACACACACATTATGTATGTATCACAAACATATACACACAACTCCAGCCCAAAACATCAAAACCACATCTAACAGAAATGTCAATTAATAAAAAATTCAGCCAATTACAATATTTGCAGTCTTCACATTGTTTATTAAACAAGAACATTTTTACGTAATGTCTTATTAGAAACTGCTGATGCCTGCATTTTCCCCTACATTGTTCCATTTTGAAATATTAAAAGATGAACTTATCCCCCATTTTGATCTTTAGAACCATCACGTGCATTCTTTAAAATGAGAGATTGTAACAGCAATCCTTACAACTACTAAACACAGCTACATATAACTAAAAAATTTTAATGTCACAGCTGTCCAACATCAACTTGCCCCCACATCAGATGGGGTGGAGGGGAATCTGCCCCCTGCAAAAAATTCTTAAAGTTAAAGTTTGGAATTTTGGCACATCCGTTTTTGAAGCATTATTTTTTGGAATTTTGGATCATCAACGATTCATAGTAGAATGAACAGACAACGTTGTGGTCTTGAACAATGCTTGACCCTTTGGATGTGCTTTTCCCAATATTATTTGCATCAGCCCCTTAACCACTTCCTCAAAGAAGTAAGTTTCATACAAAAAAACATGCAGTAAGATGAAGGGGCAGTGGATGATATTCCCAGGACCAGCAGACCATGTGTAGATCAAAGACAGATATGGAGACAAGACTATTTATAACATTTCATCATTTGAACTTACTGAAAATGAGCAGACTTTATTTAAAAGAGAAAATGGTACCTTATCTGACTTTTTAACAAAAGTTAGAATGTTTACTAGAGAGGTAAACTTAAAACTGATTTTTCCCTCAACTTATAGTGTGACACACACAGAAAATCCATTATATTTGTTCCAATTAGTCATCCTTTAATAAATGTATTTCAAAAGGCATGTAAGAATGAAATATATGAATTATCCAGTAATAAAATCTCATACTCTTCTCACTTTAATAATATGACAAGGACTGACAAAGATGCCTTGATAGCATTGCAGAATAATTAGGAAACAATTAAAATGTCTGTAGATAAGGGGGTCCAACGGTCACCATAGATAAAGTAAAATGTGCTGAGTCTATATATGAACAACTTTTAAATGTAGAAATACATAAAACATTACAGCTGTATGAGGTTAATAAAATTATTTTGCATGCGAATAATCATGTATATTAATATGTATTTGAACACTTATTTCAAACTTGATTTACAACATTTTTGTTGCACATCTTGTTATTCCAGTATTTTATGGATTATCTAAAATACACAAGGATCTCAATAACCTATCACATAGATCAATAGCGTCAACATGGGGGTGGATTATTCACCTACTGTGTATGGATTTAGAGTCTAAGTTGAAGCGTACCCCAATCCATATAAAAAGTTAAATAAAAGGCAACATGGATGTTATCAATATGTTAGTTTTATGGCATTCAGAAAATAAGGATTACACTTACATATTTGTTATTCTAAATGTTATTCACTGTTATACTTACTGCTTATCATGTTGAATCACTTATGAAACATTTCTCTATATAATATTTTTTCCAATACTGAAGTAACTAGCCTTTGTGAGATTTATTTTATTATTTATTTATTTCAATTTGATAACCAAGGAAGTCCACTGGGCCTAAAAAGAGTCCATTTTCAGTGGAGGCCCGGGAAGAAAAGCTCCAGTAACAATGACAAACATATTAGCATATACACATACAAAGCAAAGAAATCATACAGTTTTATGCAGCATTCTACAGTAAAAAAATCCTACATTCTACAATAATAATAAAATCTAGCAACTGTACAGTCTAAGTGTCGTTAACAGTGAATTACAATGGAGGATGAGAAATTGTTGGAGATGTTGCAACTGATGTTGGAGAGTATGTTTCTTTTTCAAACATTTTATTATTAATAGAAAAAGGAGTGACCATGGGCAGCCATGTGAAAAATACATATGCAAAAAAATTATCAGTTTGGGAAGAGGAATTTCTTTATTGATCTAAACTATTTATATAGGTAATATTCCTTTCCATAGAAGATTTGTGGATGATATTTTTATGTTATGGAAAAGGACTGTGGATGTCTTAGATGATATTTTTTGTTATATGTGTCTCAAACTAACAGATTTTTTACATTTTAAAAAGACGTATTCAGATAAAATTACATACTTTCTTGATATACAAATAAAAAATCTCCTAAGGTTGTTATAGATGCTATGATATATAAAATGAATGATAAAGAATACATATTTGTATATATCTAGTATGCACCCTCCACTTTTGTTTAATAATGTCAACAGCCAGCTGTATGGCTGCACGAGATAAAATACTAATGATTCCACGTTTGCTAAACAAATCCATTATTTAGGTTTAGAATTTAGAACCAGAGGATATAATGAGAGAAGTATAAATCGAATGACAGTTATTATTATTTGAGTTTACATACAACACAGATAAATATTCTCCTATGGAGGGCATACAAGTAATGGTACAATGGAACAATTTATTTATTAGACAGAAGGAATCAGGAAATAAACTTTGGTTGTTATCAGATTACACATAGGCATTTTACAATATTATAAGGAGAAAGAGACATATTTGGCATGTATACAAGGTCTAAAGAATGTGATGTGTGAATGTCTATTTATAGAAAAGGCAAGAATTTAGAACAAAAGTTATCTTACTAAGAAATATAAAGTGTCAACTCATTCAAGAAGAACTTCTCTACTCGATGACCAAAGTGAACTCCTGTCCATCCAGTTGCTTCTCTCTACATGTACTGAGCACATGATATGTTTGACAATTCATAGGTTCATAGGGCATTTATAAGCCTAGCCAGAGTGTGTTTGGCTTTCGCCACCCATTTTAAATAAATTTTGCTATGCCCTTTTTCGAGGTTAGTATACTGTGCCTCTATCTAACAGTGACACAGAAGTGATACCCGGGGTAAACCTACGATCTCCCATCCACTCATCAAGATTCCTCTTGAAGAGAGTCAATGAGGGACTCTGCCTAACCTGGACTGTGATTTTATTCCAGAGTGAAGGGAGCCTCTGGGTTATGAATCTGTCCCTCCAGCATGTCCTATTTATTTCAGTGCTGAGGTTTAAGTCTCTCAAGCGAGTAGCTCGATGGGATTTGGATTTTCTGAGGTACAGCATGTTCATTAATTCCGGGTTGGACATGGCTTTATACGTCAGGCACAGATCGCCTCTGAGCAGGCGGTATGCCACTGAGTAGAGCTGGAGTTTCTTTAACCAGGCAGCATATGGCATCTGTTTGAGCCCTATAATCCTCTTGGTGAGGCACTTTTGGGGTCTTTCCAGTTGCTGCAGGTGTCTGGTAAGGTACATCCCAAAAGGGGCATTGTACTCAATTATGGGCCTGATGAGGGATGAGTAAAGAGGCACGATGACCCCCCTGATCTAGATGTGAATCCCTTCATAATTAGGTGGGCTATATAAAATGTTTTTCTAACCAGTTTGGCCACGTGGTTGTCAAATGAGAGATTGCTATCAACTTGGGTCCCCAGGTCCCTAATTACTTCTTCTGTACTTAATGGATTACCACCTATGTGGTAATTTGTGGGCACTTTTTGCCAAAGGGGATGACTATACACTTTTTGGCGTTTAGCTTGAGGCCATGGCTCTGGCATCAGTTGTCTGTTTCTATGAGGCCCTTTTGGAGGATGCTTGTGTCGGCTGGAGAGTCGATTATGGCGCCCAGTTTGCAGTCATCTGTGATCTTAGTCAGCCACAGTCCTTCCGTGTTGGCCTGTAC
The DNA here is from genome assembly GCF_019279795.1 of Protopterus annectens. Classification (NCBI taxonomy): domain Eukaryota; kingdom Metazoa; phylum Chordata; order Ceratodontiformes; family Protopteridae; genus Protopterus; species Protopterus annectens. The sequence goes on from NC_056743.1 coordinate 190,275,947, forward strand.
CTCCAAGAAATATATACCGAACAAGAGAGGTCCCAGGACTGAGCCTTGGGGGACACCACTTGTAACTGGTTTGGAGTCTGACATGGCTCCAGCAATTCTAACCATGTGGGTTCTGTCCTTGAGCCAGTTTGCAACCCATCTAGTGACATAGGGGTTTATATTTAAGCTGGTGAGCTTATCTATAATGCCCGAGTGGGGTATTGTATCGAAGGCTTTGCGAGGTCCAGGTAGGCTGTGTGGACCACCTTCTCCTCGTCAATGGCCTTGGTGACTGTTTCAAAGAAATCAACCAGGTTTAAGAGGCAGGATCTGCCCTTAACAAAGCTGAACTGGGTAGGATCCAGTGTCTGTAGGTCCCCAATATCTTTATTTATGAGGTCCATGATGATCCTTTCCATAGCTTTGCAGACCAAGCTAGTCAGGCTTATGGGGCGATAGTTTCCAGGATCCGTTGAGGCACCACCTTTGTGGAGAGGGACCACTGTTGCTGTAGGCCACTCTTTGGGTACATATCCTGTAGTAAGGCTGAGACTGAACAGTAGTTTTATGTTTGGGTTTAGCTCTTCTTGGAGTTCATGTAGGACGCAGCCCGGGACACCGTCTGGTCCCATTGATGCTGTGTTTTTTGCTTTGGAGAGGGCAGCTCTTACTTGAGCATCTGAGATGTCAGGGGGGCAGCACTCTGCTGGGATAAATATTTGCCCTTTTGGGGGGGGGGGGAGTTTGCGCTGAACCTGTCAGCTAGGATGTTGGCAATGTCTGTGGGTTCAGTGTATTTTTTGTAATTTTGGACTAATTCTGAACATATCTGGGAATTCCCACCCAGCCTTGTGATTATCCTTAGTGTCCTGTGCAATTTTTCTCTCGAAGCTGGCCTTAGACAATTTTAGTGCCCGTAGTTTTTTGCTAATACTGATCAGAGATGCCTTCCCTTTTTGGGATTTTGCTCTATCATGTAGTAGCTTCCTCCTTCTATTGTATAGTTTGTTTATGGCTGAGGTCCACCAGACAGGACATCTGCCTTTGGAGGATTGGGTCTTGGTTTTATTTGGGATTGCATGATCCATGCATTCCTGAAGGTGTTCATAGAATGCATTTATAAAGGATTCTGCAGTCTGGGCCATATTTTTCACAGGCCCGGGGGCTTTGAAGGATTCCACCTCGGTTTTGAGGAGTGTGAAATTTGCTTTAGAAAAGTTTTTCACTGTGGTTTTCAGGGCAGGGGGTGGAGTCGGGATGTGAATATCCAGTGAGATTAGTTTATGGTCTGATCTTACCAGTGAAGGATACACTTCTGGTCTGGAGCATAGAGTCCCCATGTTGGTGATGATCAGGTCCAGTATGTTTTCCCCTCTTGTGGGAGTGGTAACAAGTTGTTCCATAGCATTTGAGTTTATAAATTCTAGGAACCTTTGGGCTAGGGTGTTGGAGCTAGAGTAATGCTCCCAGTCTATGTTTGGGTAGTTGAAGTCGCCCAATATAATGGTGTTTGGAGAGACCTTCATATTTTCCAGTGTTCTCAGGAAGGCCGAGTGGGGTTCCTGGGTTTGGGAGGGTGGTCTGTAGCAGGCTATAAACTGGAAGGCAGTTTTACCCACTGTTAGTTGCACATGGATAGTCTCTGATGCTTCGTGCTGTGCCACCAACCTGGATGTGTGGGTATCTTTGACGAATATTGATACTCCCCCTCCTTTTGTAGTACGGTCCAAGTTTTGGGGCTGAAAAGCATGGTATGAGGTATAACCTGGTAGTGCTGGGGTGCTCTCGGGAGCCTTGAACCAGGTTTCTGTTACTACACAGATATCGATGTTCTCCATGCTAAGGAGAGTTTTGAGTGCGTGCATCTTGAGGTTTAGACTTCTGGCATTGAGTAGCATTACTCTTAGTTTCTTATCCCTTGTGATACCTATGGAGGTGAATTTGTCTTTTGAGCCTTGCCTAAAAAAGGCACTATGGGGGTAGCAAGAGCCTTTGACAATATCCAAAAGCCCAGGGGTGACAGGTGCAAGCTGTCCCTAGCGAAGCATCGTGGCTTGTCGAGCATGTCATCCCAGGCTGACAAGCATTGGATCCCCTTTGAATGACACCAATACTTAAGCCAGTTGTTGAAATTGATCATCTTGTCTTCATATTGTGGCATCATTATTGATGAGGGTAAGATGCTACTCAAGGTCAGGGTCATACCGGCCTGGGCTACATGCTCAGAGAGCTCCTCTATGTCTCTTTTCATGTAGTCCAGGGAGGTACGTCTCAGGTCATTCACACCAGCATGGACAATGACTGAGTCATATTTGTACTTGCCTTGGAGTGACCTGAGTGCTTGTGTTATGTGGTGGATCCTAGCGCCCGACAGGCAGCTCACCGTGACCTTCTCGTTGTTCAGCCTGGTGAGCGGGACGTCAGTGTGCCTGATGATAGAGTCACCTATTACAAGTGTATCAGGTGTGTTGTTTAGCCTTAAGGGCTGTGACTGTTCAGCACACTGGCTTTGTGAGCTATGTGTTGCACGAGTTTTGTTTTGGGGTAGCGGTTGCTTGGGTGTCTGCTTTGGAGGTCTCTGCTGCTTAGGCAGATTTTTATTTAAAGCCTCCAAGTATGTTTTTGTGTGTTTATCTGTTTGGTTTGCTGTCGTGGTAGGTCTATGTGAGATTGGAATTGTAGTGAGTGTGGTTTCCTTCTCCACCTGACTGGTTTCACCAGTACTGAGTTGAGAGAGCTTAGCCTCCAGTATGGCTATATGGTTGCATCTCTCACATGTGTTGAAATTTGTTGGGAGGAGGAGAGGGTTGTCTGTGTACATGAGGCAGTTGTAACACTGCCTCAAGATTCCGAGATTCACCTGCTGAACCAGAGAGGAGACTGACAACTGACCTTTGGACATGCTAGAATAGTATTGGGAATTCCTTTATAATTGAAAAAAAAGGGCCAAAGGGGAACGAGGTACTCAAGGGGAGTTTGTGAGGGTGTAGTGCTTTTAATATTTTAGTGCTGACTTATATAATTGCTTTAGTGAGCAAGTGCCAGGTAACTTAAATGCAATGTGTTTCTGGTAACTTAAATGCAAAAACGACAAACAGTAACTTTCTTTCAAGTGAAACAAGGAAATAAGTACAGTAAGCAATGCAGATATCACTAGGGATCCACAGAAGCGCTGAAAAGCCGCGTTTTAGGTGGAATTAGTGTTTCAGGGAAATAACAAGCAAACAAACAAGCAGCATACAAATAAAGCTAGATTCAGCAGGCCTGGATCTAGTCTATGCTACAGCAAACAAGGTGTACCAATTTCAGTAAGAAACAGTTCAAATATGCAGGCACTATAAGCCTTTAACCAGAAATTCCCAGCTCAGAAGGGCAGAGTCCAGCCTCTCCTCCCACAAGAGTGCAGACCACGAACCTTCTTAATGTAAAATAACTGGCCTGAAGCCCAAGTGCTTAAACCAGAACTAATACACTTTTAGAATAACAGACACTGAGCCCTCAATCAGCAGTTCACAACTTAGAAGGATGTAAGCTACCTGTTCTGCCACCACAGTGCAGGCCACAAACCTTCCTAATGTAAAACAACTGGTCTGAAGCCCAAGTGCTTAATCCAAAAGACTTAGAATGATAGCTACACTTTAATAAAGTTACTACCAAGCAGTAATAAATACAATTGAGTACTTTAAAGAATGCCTGGATTAGTGCTCAAGTTATACAAACAAAGCTAGATTCAGCAGGCCTGGATCTAGTCTATGCTACAGCAAACAAGGTGTACCAATTTCAGTAAGAAGCAGTTCAAATATGCAGGCACTATAAGCCTTTAACCAGAAATTCCCAGCTCAGAAGGGCAGAGTCCAGCCTCTCCTCCCACAAGAGTGCAGACCACGAACCGTTTAAATGTAAAATAACTGGCCTGAAGCCCAAGTGCTTAAACCAGAATTAATACACTTTTAGAATAACAGACAGTGAGCCCTCAATCAGCAGTTCCCAACTTAGAAGGATGTAAGCTACCTGCTGCTTCAAAAGTTAACAATCTCATCACCAAAGGAACTTCTACATCTGAATTTCACCTCCAGTTGCAAAAGTACAAAAGCAGTACCTTCATTTAAAATCTATGTAAGACAGTTTCCAAGAATCAAACTAAACTTAATTGTTTACCCTCAGTTCTGCATCAGTGTATTCTGTACTGTAGTGTTGAATGTGCTGGAGTGACACCCCCACCGACATACCTTTTACTGCCAAAGGTGAAGCTAAATAAAACTTTAGTGTATTTTAATCTAGCAGTGTAAAATTTCCCTGGAAAGGCAATAAAAGTCCATAACAATAAAATTAAATGCTGTGACTCATATCAAGTATTTAGAGTTCAAAGGCCTTGTCTTTGTATCCATAACTATTCTACCTCCCTGATTGCTTTTGGTGGCAAACCATTTGTGGGTGGAGTAACTGCATTCAATTAAAGTACCTGATTGGTCCTCCTCCCCTCATCTCAGTTGCTCTCCAAATAGTTTTGCCTTTGTGGCTCCAAATTCAAAATCATTTCTCTAGCCCATGACCCAAGTCAGCTCTTCTCCGTCCATCTGCTTCACTCTATAGTAAGGCACATTGCATTTTTGAATTTCTTAACATAAATGATGTATTTTATTCTGGTTCAACCTTCTACTAGAAACAATTACAAATAAGCTTCTACTGTTTTACAGACTGGCTAAGTGTTGTTTTCCACTGAAGTATTTGATTGGCCCTCTTTTCATCTCAGTTGTTTCTCCGGCTACTACACCCTCATATCAAGCCAAAGTCACTACAATACTGCCTGTTGCAGTTAACCTAGGTGTATTTTAACAGCAGTCTAGCAGCTTGTGTTACTGTCTAAAATTATCAGGACATGTCTTACCTCCTGTCTTGCTGCAGTTTTACCGAATGTTTTCCTCGTACTTACTCCACTCTGGGTTGACCCACTCCATTTAGCCCTCACTTCACTCGGGCTTCACCCTGCTCCCCTATACTACCCCCAATTTCCACCCAAGCCCACTACTCCACACTTACACCTCACTTACTCCACTTGCTCTACTCATCCTCTTATCCTCTGCCTAGTGGCACTATCCAGACACAAACTGGTCTCATTATACCATCCTCACTGTTCTAAATTCCGTCTCAAATCTTACTCTGCTCCCTCCTCATCAAAACCTACCTACTCTCCACAATATTAGCACTGATCATTACCTCACCTTACCTTACTGAAAGACCTTTACAACACTTAACCTGCTGTTTTCGTCCTGTATCACCTTATTCATCCTCCTCCTCTCATTCCTAACATCACCACAGTAGTAGTACTAAATAACCACACCTCAACCGTTACTAAATCCTCACTTATCAACCATCCTCCCTCTAGCTACTCAAAAATATCTTCAACCTTATTTCCCATAACACCATTCCACTGTTGCAACCCCAAAATACTAAAAAATGTCAGTATCAACATCAAGGTAATAGTTCTACCCATCTCTGCTAAAAATTCCATAATAAACAAACCATCTTTCTCCACCATACATCAATGTGGTGACATCCACCACAACATGGAACCCAGTCAAAGCCCAAACTAAAGAATACATCCGAAAAGTTTACAAATAGTCACTCTAAACATTAGAAGCATATGCAACAAACTCATAGATGTTCATGCCTGGATGACCCAACACAGCCCAGACATCCTAGCCAGAACAGAGACAAGGCTAAAGCCTGAAATAAAAAATACTGAAATACTACCCCCTGGTTATAATATTAATAGGCTTGATGGAAAACATAAAAAAGCAGGTGGAGTATCTATAATCTTCCCAACTATGCTCGCAGTAACTATCTATATAGGCACAGTCCCATATTTTGGAAAAGCAGAAATCCTAATCTTGTTCCTAAAACTTAATAGAGCCAAGAGTATATACGTTGCTGTGCTTTATATCCCCCCCTCGAAGAGAACATCCCAATACTTGAAAACATAATATCTTGGATAGCAGATACAATCACAAATGAAATCATCCTCCTTGGTGATGTAAACATTCACTGGCAGTCTTTATCTGCAAATTCAGCAATCAACACCACAAACCTCTTTGGATTCACTCATCTTATTCATATACCAACAAGATATGGCAAAATAACTCCCAACAATCTATCCTGGACTGGATTCTAGTTACCAACCCATCTAATTTTACCTCCTCAGGTGTAAGTGACCACATGCAGGCTTATACCCACAGGAGTATTACACAACTATCATAGGAACATAAGCTCAAAACTATCCATAATCTTTCCAGTTTCCCCAAGGAGTCTTTCATTGAAGCTCTGAAAACAGTTAACTGGTCCATCCTAAAACGACTTCCCTTACATGATGCAATTAAATACTTCAGTGTCACATTTCTAAATATTCTTGACTCCTTAGCCCCACAGCGTACAAAAAGAATTATAAACAGCCATACCCCATGGCTCAACATCCAATGCAAACTCCTTATGAAAGACAGAAACAAATCATAGATTAACTGGCAAAAAATTTAAAATGCCAAAAACTGGCAACTGTTCAGATAGCTACAAAACCAAGTCAAGAAACAAGTTAATATAAATAAAAAATCTTATTACACTCACCTACAAGATAGCCATAAAAACAGTCCTAAAAAATCTCATCCTCCATATCCTCTCTCATCAAGCCTGGTAGAAAAAAGGATCCCAACCCATACCCAGACTTCCCCCTCTTCAAACAGCTACCTATTTCAATACATACATCATAGAATGCATAGTCAACTTAACCTCAAACTCACTCAACACACACCCTTCCAAACAGCTAACTTCCCCTACCTTAAACCCTAGCACATTTCTTTCACAAAATTCATCTAACTGCAACCTCTCTGATACACACAGACAACTCCACCCACTTTACCTTTCAACCAATTTCTATAACTCTTATAAAAAAGGTTTTACATAAACTAAAACATTGTTCTTCATCTGTCAACAAAATTTCCTCAAATACCTAAATCTATCTGCAGATGCAATAGCATATCAAGTCAGCATTATTATTAATAGATCAATAACAGAATCCTGTGTCCCTAACTTGTGAAAAATTGTGCATATTATCCCCTTACATAAGGGAAGCAATTCCACTGACATTATACATTTCCATCCCATAGCCATCCTGTCTCCGCTCTCTAAACTCTAGCTGCAGATGCAATAGCATACCCAATCAGCATTCTTATTAATAGACCAATAACAGAATCCTGTCTCCCTAACTTGTGAAAAGGTGTGCATATTATCCCCTTGCATAAATGAAGCAATTTCACTGACATTATAAATTTCCGTCCCGTAGTCATCTGTCTCCCCTCTCTAAAATCCTTGAAAGATGTATACATCAACATTTTCTCACTATCTCTTACAAAATAAGCTAAACATAATTATGCAACATGGATTTCAGACAGACCACAGTACCTCCACTGCATTACTGCCATTTACAGACACTGCCAAAAAAGATTGCAACCCTTAAGAAATTGTATCTGCAGTATTTCTAGTTCTATCAAAAGCCTTTGACGTGGTCTCTCACAGTAAACTCCTCAATCAATTTTCCACCCTGAGTCAGTAAGACCTCTCTGCATTATTAATGGCACTGCATAAGCATGATGCAAATCTCTATGAATTTCGGCCAAAGTCCATCAATTGTAAGATTTCTCAATCTTGAGCTCTTGTACTAAAGCTCCATATTCAATCTTCAAAATCAATTTGCCCACAATTCTTACCCAAGCAAGTTTTATTTCTGCATTAGCCCTGCAACTCCATATACAAGTCCCACAACTGTCACTGCATCAGCATATTATACCTGTAGATCATAATGTGTGTGTTGTACCTTTAAAGCCACTGTAGCTCATGGGCACGTGCATATAAGTACTGAGCATGTGCAAGCAGAGTGCCATTTTTGTGTAAGAGGCCAGAGTGAAAGCATGTATGTTTGTACTAGTCAGTCAGTTAGCTAGTTCATTTAAATGTTATGTTCCTGTCATCCATCCTGTTATGTTTGTGTGTAATAAATATCTTAAATGAACACCCAGGCCTCATCATCTTATTTAAATACATGAGATGTGTGACAACACCTACTCAAGTTTCTGCCATAAATACAAATATGGCAGATCTGGAAGGTTCATGATTTACCAGGAGGTTGGTCAAGACAACTCCTTATTACATTGGCATGGCAGAATTAGGCTACAAGTGAATTAGCCTCCTCTCAGTTTCTGTTTCTTGCCTGCTGTACCACTAGGCTGTCTTATTCATGCTAACTGGACAAACAGAAACATCATAAATTATTTTGCAGATATAATCTAATGTCCGACTACCTACAAAAATAAAATAAAATAAAGACATTCACTCACATACTTTATGCCTGATCTCCAATGCACTGCACACAAAGGCAGTCTTTATACCATTGCACAATCTTAACCTGGACTAACAAATGGCATCAGTTCAGATGACTGAATATGATGATCAGCACAATGCAAGAATGACAGAAAGATCTGCAGTCATTAAATCACTGCATAAGAATAACAGAATGGTACCAGCAAATAAACAAACACTTTTACTGCAGACAAAATGCATCTCACTACATCCCTTTGTCAAATCCGTGGAAGCATTGGAGCATGAAAACCGATTCTGACTTTATTTATTTATTTATTTATTTATTTATCTATTTATTTACATTTGTTGACCGGGAGGCCCAGGGATAAAAGCTCCACAGTTAAAATAAACAGACAGTAGTTACATTGGATTACATAGCGATTAACAATTTAACATAGCAATTACTTACAACATATTTACAGATGAAGAACATAGTACATCAGTAGAGAACTGACTTTATAATTAACATTGGTGCTGTTTTAAGCATGTGAAATATAAATGATGCGGTCCTCCAGTATGCATTTTTTTTAAATAAAAATGCCTCTTCAGAAAAAAATAAAAACAAAGTATTTTTTCATATGGCAGAACAATCCACACATATTTGATTACACTTCTCATTTAATAAGTCAAAAATCCCATTCACCCCTGCAGTCATTTCTATCTGTCCTTACTAGATACCAGTCATTTTGTAGTAACCTGATTCATTTTGACAGTATCTGCACTAAAACCACTACCCTTGAAAACAGTCTAACAAAATGAACAAGTTTGAAATGCACTTTGAACCAAGGACAGATGTATGGTGCAGTTTACAACCATAGTCACCAAACATAATGAATGCAGATAATAAACAAGAGATGGCCAAGTGGCAGTGCCTGTCAAGAAAAGCTTTATAAGTTAAAAGTTGCGCTCCTCCTGTTTGTTGGTAATCAGCTGCACTGATGTGTTCTCATCTTTGCTGTACTAGATAACTTAAAGTAAACCTTCTTTCTACCATTCAGACAGTATGACTGTCAACAGAACTGCTGTCCTGTGGTTATACTAGGAGCTATAGCTGAACTGTGTCATTTGGAATGTAAATAATCTGATAGTGGTGCACGCTAAATGTTGTTTATTTCACTAAATTCATTATGTTTATTTTATTTACAATTTCAGAGTAAACCATAACTTAAGACTTTGCTTTTCTGGGGCTCCCTGTAACCATAAGTCATTTCTGCACCCTCCACCAGCTATGGAGGTTCGCCAGTGCCTAATGCCAGCTATGGTGTTTGGCCACTTGCGTTTTGCCCTTGTAACCAGTAGGTGGTACATTTCTGCATAACCCACAACTAGATATTGTATTATTGTCATATTATATACTAACAATAGCTCTGTATATAGCACCTGATGAAAAATCAGCATGACTACCACATATGTGTTTGTCAGGCAGTCAAGGCCTGTTTCCAGTTGAGGAATAAAGGCATGTTCCTCAAAACTTCAGAAATGAACTAAATCTCACTTGAAATCTGAGCAGTAATGCAATTCTGGGCCACTATGCCAGTGGTACAAACCTGACTACACTGATGTACTGCTTATTACTGGCATGTACGCATACAGTACATCCCACAGATATTCCAGAGGAGTCTTCTGACTGACACAAATGAGGTTTTGAAGGAGTCTGGTTTAAATAGGATATTATTTCAGAAAGGCAAGATGTTTATAGATAATACCTATTTTGGAATAGCAATATACCTCGAATGGTATGTCAGCAATTGATAAGCTTACCCATGATGGTGGCTCTAGTTTAGTTATGCAGACTGCATCTCATAGCCAAATAGTACCTTTCTACCATGGATAAAATATGAATTACCCACACCTCGCTGGGGGCTACTGTCTTTACTTGTAAAATGAAGCACACCTTGGAAGCATTTGACTGGGTATTACTCAGCAAACTCTATGATGACTGAAAACATCAAATTAAAATTAAAATTGACCAGACCAAGGGAAAAATGGAGGGAGATTATGAAGGAGATGAAGAAAAAAAGAGGAAATGAATAAAAACTTCACCTCAGTTTTCAAGGAAAGGAAGGGGGTGGTGTTATAGTGGGAGGGAGGGCATAGCAGAAAGGGAGCAGATAATGGATGCAAAACAGATATGGAAAAAGGAAGAAAGAATTAGTTGCCCACATGGTATCGATTCCAACGGTAAGGCAAACATGATTCATTACCAAATGTGAACTCTTAGATTCCTGGCACAACTGAAACAGCTGCTGACTGATGAAAAAAAGATAGTGTCATCACTACGTAATATGTCACCTACACAGAACATAGAATGTACCAAGTATTTTTTTTTAATGACTTGTTGCATTTCTCGTGTATCTCGTGATATTTTAGCTACTTATACCTCTATTGCCCCCTCTGCTATCATTATTTTATTTACAGACTTTAGAATATATATTTCTGTGTCATGAATTGAGCCACACTAACTACAGCAGGAAGTATAGCATGTTCTGTTCTGCAACAAAATACTCTCTTTCCAAGTCCAAAGCACATATTATGGTTGCTTAATGCAGTCTGAATCTGCAATTTGACATTTCAGTATGGAGAATTAGATTAAGTGATTTACAAATATTCAGTTAAATGTTGAGTAGTCATTTGCTGGAACTAAGGGATTACTATGTAATCAAATCTCACGTCAAAAGACAATCTATGAATGCCAAACATTGCTCAACCTCAACGCATTGCAAACTCAACTAATCAGAAAAGAAAAACACCGAATGTCAGACATAAGTATTTTCTAGTAGGAGTAAGCCATCCTTTACCCACCACAATGGTGGAGGGGACAAGTCCCACATCCCCTTATTTCTGCATATACTAACTCTAAGATCATTGAGACATGTAGACAAGTGAAAAGGTGCCATAACAAAATGAAAACTCACCTTTTCCCTTTTCTCTTTCTCCCAGAACTAATAAACTAAGCCCAGCATTAATGACAATTCAGAGTTAATGTATGATAAACGCTCACTGCAAAAGCATCTGAGCCTTTGGCTGTGAGTATTTGTGCAATGATTAAATGTGGCATGACAAATAATAGGACTCTTCAGCAGTAGTGCAGTCAAAAAAATGTCTATATCACCCAATGTTGACTGGAATCCAAAACAGGTTCAAAAACAGCATTTTTACAAAGAGAAAGCCCCCCTCCCACCAAACATACACACACAGCAGTATCTCTAAATATACTAGCTCAGAGATCACTCAACAATGGTGTTAAGAAGAAATAATGTAATCACCTCCAATGTTCTCTCATCTTGTTTATTTCAAAAGGAAGCTTTTGACAAAACACAGGAATTGATGGGAAACACTGCATGGTTCCTGTTTACCAAAAGACTACTCAGCAAAATGCAGAACTCTAATAACTCACACCAGCACAAATCTGGAATACCTAAGCAATCCTTTTTATTCTTGCAAAGTTCAGCACTTCAAATGTCAAAGTTGGTGTGAAAATATTTTCTATTGCTAAAGACTGCTGACCTGCTAAACAACACAGATAATGTTTGTAACACTTTTTACAGCTGCGGCTTTTACATTATTGATACTGGCTGCCAACATAACTGGGTAACCAGAGGTTTGCATCATGACATGGTGTTAAAACCAGGATCTTCTTCAGAAAAGAAAATAGAAAATGCTATTAAAGTCATAGAAACTCCACCAACATGTCATATATTGCCTACAAAAGCTCACAGTAAGCCACTTTTACCAAGAATCAATAGTTTTATCAAGAAAAATCATCGTTTTATGAATTTTCCGTATGTCAAAGGTTAACTCATAGAGTCATTTGGCTTCGCATTGCCATTAACCAAGCCAACATGGAGGTACAAATTTGCATCTTTTAGAACAGCAGACAGGTTAGATAAAGACAAAATAAATTCAGGTAAACAGTTTGCTACACAGCTAGGCAAAGAGTTGGAGGCAATATACAATTCCTTTTTATTCTCAGACAGCCATATGTTACACGTCAGTAATTCATAAGTTCACTGAATGCATTGTGCCAAAATATATATTATATATGAAAGAGTATGATTCCACAGATGTCTATAAGCTACAGGTGAATGTGATGAAGCTTTTGCAAGGCCCTTGAATGAATTGGATAAACACTGTAAGTTAGATAAAATGAAAGATGAACAGATTAGAAACTGAATTGTAACTGGTCTAGCTCAGAGACACCCAGACTTTTTGCCTCAGTGGCCACTTACTATACTTGAAGAGGAGTGGGGTGTACAACATTACCATACTGAAGATGTAAAGTTGCACCTCAGTCACAGAAGAAAAAAAAAGACTGGTGTTTTCAGATTCACTTCTGTGTTACTGTAGGCCAAAAATGAAAATCTGCACCAAGGCAAATGACCCAAACCACCACAAATCAATTACCTTTTTATTGTAACAACCCCCTCAAAAAAAATACATGTCAGCAAAGGCAGAAAAATGAACTACAATAGGTAGGAAGAATCATGTTGCAATACTTATTTCCAAAGCACTTAAATAAACATCAGAAGATGCCAAAATGTGAAAATTTATAAATGCGCAGCAACTCTAAGCAAAAAATTCAGATATAACAATTAATCAACAGAATGAAAAATAACATGGCAATACACAGATATGTCACATTAAAATAACATTTTCCCACACATGCAATCAATCCAATTTTCACAGAGACACAGATCAGTCATGCAAACAAACCTCACACAGCAGCATCACATGCACAGAAACATGCATGCAGTCTGCATTTCCACCTCACACAGGCATGCATCACTCTTACAAATGCCTCATACACCAGCACTGCATCCATACAAACACATACACATGCAATCACTCTACTTTCCCACTTGATTCAATCAATAAGCACTCATTGCACCCATACAAATACACATGCATACACACAATCTCTCTGCTTTCCCACTTTATTCAAACAAGCGCTCAACACTTCTGCAAACATTAGGCACATACAAACACAAGCAAACACACACAATTACATTACAAGCAGTCATAAACACACACACACACACACACACACACACACACACACACACACACACACACACACACACACACACACACACACACACACACACACACACACACACACACACACACACACACACACACACACACACACACACACACTGACAGAACTTACCTGAACCTACTAAGATCACCAACGATATCAAACACTACCAACTAAAATAATCAGGAACCATCCTGAGGCTGCAATATTTACCAGTTCAACATGCATTCGGACATACTAACATGACACAAGGTTAAATGGGAATTCCTGAACTCATTTTTTAAAGTGGCAAGACCAGTTAACCACAAGCAAGCTATTTATTTCTAATATTGTTAGTGAGGCTTTGGTGGGCCATATAAAAGGCTTTGATGGGCCAGACTACAGCCTGAAGCCCAATTGTTGTACGGTTGTAGTCTAGTTGATATTGGAGTGTTTCAAATGTTACAATCAGAAGTGAATTTCACTTTGGAAAAAGCAATATAATTCACTAGTCTGGCTGTAATAGTAAAGAAAAAAAATGCTAACATGAATATGGCAAATGAGGTATGTGAGGTAAAAATGCAAAGAAAATGTCAAGTTTAAAAAGAATTGTGCTGTTGACTAGTATCAAGATCAAACTAAGTGAATTTATTAAATGCAGAGTGAATATAAGCTTGGCAAATGCACATGCTGCAACCATTATCATATTGAGTTATGTGCAGCATGAGACAGAACATATACCTCTCAGCTGTCCAGATTTTCACAGAATGCCCAGATTTTTGCCTCATATTTTTAGTCTGTTCTTCATAAAATTTGTGGTATTCTGGGAAAATTATTAGAATGATCTGAGGACTGAAGTCACCAAATAATGACATTCATTTGAGTTGAAGACTTCATATCCTTCAGAAAATGTATGCTAATACAAACCCTGTTACTCTAGCAAATTCATAAGTTTGTAAAAGTAATATTTAAAATCTGTCCCCATTTTTGGGCCTTTGAACCCACCAAGGCTTTGTCCAGATTTCTTGCACTAAGAGGTTGAAAGGTATAGGCAGAAAGTGTGAAAGATCTTGAAGGCTGGGACATTTTGTTCTTATTTGCAAGACAAGGTTAATTCAAGAAATTGCCTTTGAGAATAAAACAGAAAAAGTATTAGAAATGTAAAGATGCTTTGTACCTGGGTTCAATAACTATTATCCCTGATACTGAATCAGACAAAGTAAAACTCACTATTCAATGAACTTCAGTGAGTTTTATGAATGATACAGAGACTGGGGTTACAGTTATTTTATGTGTCACCTATAGAAATATCTTGGAAGTTTTCACAGTTGTATAAAGTAGAGACAGAAATGCCTAGCCCTGCAGGCAAACCTCAGTGCATGAGTAGATTCAACACGAGGGCAAGAGGTGCAGGAATGAGTTTGGATTTATGTGCTGGATGCTCTGTACATAAATAATTGGCTGTGGCATATGACATGGGGCTGATGGTCAGAATAAAGTTGGTGTAGAGGTATTTGGAGAAGCTAGTCTGCTTAACTGTGAACCAGTAAAAATAAAGTTAAAGCCAAATGCTGTTACATTTGCCTTGATCAAACCTAAAGGAGTGCCATTTCCCACAAAGTAGAGACAGAACTCCTAAGAATGTAAGAACGTGATGTGACACAAAGTGTAACTGAACCAAATTAATGTTGTGTGACACCAGTCCCAGTTATGAAAAAGAATGGTAGTGTCTGAATATGCATTAATCTGAAAAAGCCTAATAATGCAGTCATGCAAGAAAGGTTTATTCTGCCTAGAAGTAAAAGACATAGTACCTTAAACTGGACAATGCCAAAGTGTTTTCCACATTACATGCTTCAAGTGCATTTTCACAAATAACCCCTGAAAAAGACAACTAAAAGCTACAACATTCATTATTCCATTGGGAAGGTTTTGTTTCAATAGACTGCAGTTTAGTGTCATCTCTGCACTAGAAATATTTCAGCATAAAATGAGTGACTTGTTAAAAGAGCATGACACTGTTATTGCCATTGTCATGGATGACAAACTAGAATTTTGTCCAGATAATGAGACTCGTTATTTGATGTTAGAAGCGGTGTGACAAATCATTAACATTTCAGGTGAAAAAACAAACACAAATGCAGCTTTGAGAAGGCTGAACTTCAATAATTTGATCACAGCATAAATGTTAGTAGAATAAAATTAGATGCAACAAGGTCAGTGCAATAGGTGAATTGAACAATCTGACCTGTGTAACTTCATTACCACAAGCCCTAGGCATAAGTAACTTCTTGGGCAAATATGTACCAGATTTATTTACCTTGCTACATCCACTGACAAACATATTAAGGAAAGCTGCACTCTGGTCATATGGTTATGTTTAAGCTCTAGACTTCAGCAGAGTAAAAGTAATACTAACATCTACTCCAGTGTCAATAAACCTACAAGAGTGAAAGCTGATGCTAAATGTTGCTTATTTCTTGAGATTGCTAACTGACACTGTGCAAGTACACTCACAGGTTGAGGAGGAGTACCTTGCAAGTATGTGGGCATGTGAGAGATTCTCCACATACCTACTAGGCCTAGGTAGTTTCCAATTTCTGATTCACCTCAAGACACTGGTTCCACTAATGAATTCCTACTATATACACAATGTACCACTAGACTTCAAAGACTATTCATGCAACAAAGATGGTTCAACACCAGAGCAACCTATGAGCCTGGGAAACAGTTGATTGTGGATGATGTATTATAAAGAAATCCAATGCATAACCAGTGTCTACAAAGAGGCTTGAAAAGATAAAACAAGTGACTAAAGACCATGAGTTACAGCCTCTTATCAGATATGTCGGAGGTGGATGGACCAGCTACTGAACTTGAACAAAACATCATGGACATAACTATTCAACTGTCAGAGCATAATTATTAGAACATGATGACTTACTGCTGTACCAAGACAGAATAGCATTATCTGCATCACAACATGGCAAAGTGTTAAAGCAAATACACAGAGGACACTGAAGTCTTACAACATGATGTTAAATAACCAAAGTGTTAATTGGTGGTGTAGCATCAATCTGGACATTGCAAAGTATTAGTCTAAATGTCAGTTCTGTATTATCCATATATCATCTCAGAGAGCAGGAACATTACTACCAGTTTGTCAGAGGACAACTGCTGACTTGCATGAGCTTGAGGTCAAAACTATTTAATAATAGTGAATTATTACTCTCACAATATATAAATATTACATATACCAACTACAGCTAGCCAACAAATAATTACAAGGCTCAAAACCACATTCAGAAGATACAGAATATCCACTGAACTTGGTGCAGGCAATGGTATGCAGCTTGGACAAATTAATTTCAACAGTTTGCTCTAACTGTTTTTTTTTTTCATATTACACCCTGTCCTCTCTAGCCTTAATTAAATGGAGCTGCAGAGAAAGCAGTCCATATAAGTTAAAGAATCTTAAGACATCCTCATCCTCACAGTGCTCTCATGTCAAGCTACTCCATACAGTGCCACAAACCCATCCCAGCAAATGCTGGAATCCAAACTCGAACTAAAAAATATTATCTATAAGTCAATGATTCAAAATAACCAAAGACTTTCTTACAAGAAATTCTGCAAAATAATGCTATTCCAGCTGATGTGCCTAAAGTTAGAGGGGGAGAGAAAGTGGGACACACATGGTGTTGCAGTACAAAAAAAATGATGAACCAAGATCATACATGATGTAAAGGGACAACCTAATATTCAAGGCATGGTAGAGGTTCTAAACCCAAAAGTTGTGAAAATAGTCCATGTGTTGTCAAAACCAGTGTGAATGTACCTGATACAATATAGAACATTCTGCAAAACTGATGCCAGGCAAAAAGGTGTGCAGTATAATTGTTTGTCTATTCATTTTCCTTCCACAGGTTCCAGAATTATCTGTATGACTCACAGCAGACAAAAAGTCAAACCTCCAACCAGATATTGAGACTGTAATAAAAAATATTATTTATTTGTTTACTTACTTACTATTTGTTCACTGGATAAGTGTATTGGTCTATTGATCCCTTTCAGCCACAATCTTGATCTAAATATATTCACAAGTAAGTGGATGTTTTTGTGATTTTTTTTCTCATATAAATGACATTTCCATTAACATTAATGTGTAACTCAATTGTAACAAGACCATAAGTAATAGTATACCATGTGGAAAGGTTTAGAGCACTACTGCTATGTATAATAGCCCAATAATGTTGAATATATACATTGATTGTACACATATACATGCTTCATAATTTAACAGAGTGGTATTTTCTTGCTTAAAGGGAGAGATGCAATGATAAGAAATCCTTAACTGCTCTGTGACAGAATATACTGTGAATATTGCAATGAGTAGTACTGAGACTTACTAAGTAACTGAACACCTTGTTATTGTACTACCTTATTCTGTTTTGTGACTGTACTTTACAGGCTTATAGGGTGTTACTTTTGTGCACAGTCACCTACTTATAGAGTAATGTAGTGGTCTACCATTTTGCTAATGTAATTTGGTAAGTTGCTCCCTCCTTTGGTATCCAAATACTTTTTCCTCTCATCTCTCCCCCCTCTCTTTATCTTCCTTACTTTAGGTACCCAACCTTAACAAATATTCTGCAGTATCTACAAATCACTACACTTGACATCAGAAACTGCAAATATAGTTGAACTACACAGCGGTTGCTAAACAGGGGCAATATAAACTTGGATGTGTAATTTCCTTCCAAATAAATTTGCTCCTGCCCTATAAAGTTTGTACATCACCAGTGCCAAGAACCATGTTTCCTAAGTCGCTCCCATCCCCACCACATTTTATTAGTGACCACAGTCATAAACTGCACTAACTTGAAGTGTTATTTACCTACGTAATTTCACCCCTAAAACTGAGGTTATTCCTAAATCTAGTACACTGTATCTGGAAAAAGAAAATGCCTTGTATAGGAAATACTTTTTTCTACACTTACCTGGCAATAGATTGTTTTTCTTGAAGCTCACACACTGTCATTTCTGGTCCAACCTGCTCTGTTCGCCCTTGCTGCACTCAGGCTCACGTCGCTCCCTTACCCTACCTCCATTTCACCCACCCCCACTCTCCTCAAAGGTATAGTACTCTAACTACTCCCTATCCTGGATCCAGCAAATTACAGTACACCACCTCATACATTAGCCACTCCCTCTAGTTACTCTAGAAAATCATAATAAACAACCTAAATTACTTGCACGGCATATCTCACTACACATATATCGACCCTTTCTAAAATGAAAACAAACTTCACTACTAAACCACAATAACATCCCTAATCAAATTATACAAACAAAAACAACTGCCTACCAATCCTCAATACAATATAGGCAACAACTATGCTAACAACTATACTTACTCACTAGCCTTCTAATACTTCTAGCTACAGGTACACATAGCACTTCCTACCATACCAACCTAGCAAAACCTATCCTATCTCACTCTACCTCTTACATCTACCTTGTAAGGTCAAAATATGCAAACATTTTTATATCTTGCTCTTTAATAAACATCACAACTTTTCAGCATGCACATCACATCCTTCTCCCACATCCAAACCTACCACCTATCTCAGAAACTTACAATAAACACACAGTGAAATTCTTAAAAACCCTAGCCAAAATTACATCCAATCTAACCTGTAGTGGGGACATTCACCCTAACTCAGGCTCATTCCCATATTCTCAGCAATTTAACTGCACACAACAGCATCATCTCTCAATCAACAGCCATACCCCCAAGAAGCAAAACAGACATCCTACCCTTAAATATTGCTATACGAAGTATTAACAACAAAATACATGAACTGCATGCTAACCTTGCACTATACTCTCCAGACATCATACTTATCACAGAAATATGGTTGAAACCCGATATTTCAAACAATGAAATCCTACCACCAGAACACATTATTCATCGGAATAGGTTAGGCAAAAGAGGAGGTGGAATAGTTCTTCTCTTTAAAACCCAACTTTCCTTAGAAATATTAGACATTAAAACACTGTATTTTGATAATGCAGAACTACTACTCACTAAACTGATCATTAATTCCAAGAAACGTACAAATATTGTAGGTATCTATATCCCACCAGGAGATAATATTCACATACTAGAACATATATTATACTGCTTATCAGAAAAATTCCCTCCAGAAACTATAATTATGGGTGACTTTAATATAGACTGGTCTGATTGTAATTCCCAAAACCACAAAAAACTACATCAATCTTCATGGCTTCACCCAGCTCATACAACAACCCACTAAGACTAATAAACCATCCAACAAGCACTCAACCCTTGACTGGATATTAATAAATAGGCCAAACTTCTTATGTTGCTCCGTTTTTTTTCCCAGACAGCCTTAGTGACCATCTCCCAACCTGTCTACTCAGACAAAACATTAACCCAGCAAAACCAATTATTTACAAACAAATAAGGAACAAAAAGCACCTCAATCTCAATGACCTCATATATAACCTTAAACACTGCAACTGGTCACTAGAGGAAGCAGTACACTTTTTCAATAATAGCCTCCTCTCTATCTTAAATGCCCAGGAACCCTACCAGGACTACGAGAGTCAAATCAAACTTCGCACCATGGCTAACCAAGAAAACTAGATCCTTATTAAGATCAAGAGACAAAGCCTGGAAAAACTGACACATAACTAAATTTCAGTCAGCACAACACATCTATCATGAACTCAGAAATCAAAGAAACATATTAAACAGGATAGAATAAATTACTACACTAAATCCCAAATTAGATACCACAATAATCCTCAGAAATTCTGGACTGCAATAAACAACATACTCCAACCAGGTAAAGTTAGCATACACACACCCCAGTACAACCAGTAATATGGACAATATTACTACCCAATTCAATAAATACTTTACTAAGACTATCTTAGCATTGTCCAAGAAACAAAACCCTTCTACCAACTCAACTAATTCCTTACTGAACAAAAACAAAACCATTTTCTCACTACGACCAGTATCAACAGGTGCAATAAAAAAACCTCTTAAGAAACTAAAGCCAACCACTCTACCTGCAGACAGTTTACCATCTGATTTCCTAAAGCTAACCACTGAAGGTATTGCCTATCCAGTATCCATTCTTAATAGAGCCTTAGCAGAGCACCAAGTCCCCATCATATGGAAAACCTCACATATCATACCACTTCATAAAAGAGGCCCCATCAGCTGATCTAGCTATTGCCCAATTGCAATTTTTTCACTGTTTTTCTAAGATCCTAGAAAGAATCATTCACACAAAAATCACTGACTACCTACATGATAACAAACTACTAATCAATACCCAGCATGGCTTCTGACCATATCATAGTACAATTATTGCATTAATGACATTTACTAACACTATTAACTTCCACAGAAACAAAGGTAACTACGTATCCTCTATCAAAAGCCTCAGATATGGTCTCACATAATAAACTTTTAAATGCCCTTGCTGACCTTAACCTTTGCCAGTCTACCCTTGCCTGGTACCAGGACTACCTAACCAGGTGCCAGCAAGCTGTACACTGGCAGCAGACTTTATCACCCCTTCTCCCTGTTACATTAGGTGTCCCACGAGGCTCAATCTTAGGCCCTCCACTCTTCTCAATATTCACTAATAACCTACACACCTCAACCCCGCATGCATCACTCATTCAGTATGCAGATGTCTCTACAGTCATCTGTAACACTACTACTATTGAGGAGCTTCAGAAACTAGCCAAACAATCCTTCCTAGAAGTAGAAACATGGCTAACAAACTCCCAACTAATTCTGAACCCCCAAAAAATCAAAGTTATGATATTCCAACCCACTAAGTCAAGTGTAGCCACAAGCTCATTTAACACTATTTCATTAGATAATACAAGCATTTTCCCCACTCCTCACACCAAGCTGTTAGGAGTAGAAATAGACTGCAACATGAAATTTGATGTCCACATATCCCAAATTATAAAAACGTACATAAAAAACTTGGGACATTATATAAGAACAAACACTACTTCACTAACGACACTAAAGATAAAACTGCCCAATCTCATTTGATATCTACACTGTTATATGCATCTCCCATACTCACAAACCTTAGAAAATCTGAACTAGTAAAACTTGAAACTTGTTACAATACAATTGCTAGATATGCCACCAATTCCCCATCTAGATCTCACCACTGTATTGCACTTAAAAAGCACATTTGGCTGGAACTCCCTCAACTTCTGCTCTATAATCAGCTAACCATGGCCAACAAGATATTCTATCAGGGCGAGAAAATGCCTGCTGTACAAAATATACTGCTACCACACTCTACTACTAGAACTTTACATTCCACCAACAAACCACTCATTAAAATCAGTACAGCCAAAAACTTAGTTGGAGAATCCCTATTCTCTAACTACATAGACAAATTCTGGAATTCACTACCATATAAAATTTCATCAACCTCAGACCGATCGCAATTTAAAAGTTTGCAAAAAACTCACTTACGTAACAAGTGGCTACACCTGACTAAATAATCTCTCTCTAAAGATTTTAATTACCTCTTATGTACTCCTACTAACAACATTAAATTGGTTATGTTATCTTAGATGAAATACTCTAACCTTAATAACAATTAGTGTAAATGGTTGTATACATGTAAACTGTGTGACAAAATTATATCCGTACTTCTCTCTACTAACATATGCCTACCTGTTTGCTAACTCCTGAAACGAGAAACTGTGGCTCCCTCATTTATCTAATTCCTCTCTTAGACGTCAAATGTTATATTGTGAAATTCATCATTGGTTTACAATCAATATGCAAACAGTTTGATTATCTCATTGCTTAAATATTATACTGTGTACTGTGTTTTACATGTGGACCAGTCAGACTTTCCTGGTAATCAAATGTAAAATAAATAAATAAAAGTATGTATTTTGGAAATGTCATTTTAGTCTGGTTTGCCAGGCACTATTGTATTTGTAACTCATGAACTGTTACCATCGTTCTTGCTATGCTGCCATTTTGTTGTTGTTGTGTCTTTCGGCTTTTCCCGGTTAGGGCTCGCCACAGCGGAACTCTGGTCCGCTAATGATTGGTAGTTGATTTTTACGTGCCGAGTTACCAGCCCTGATGCACAACCTTCAACGAAGGTACGCCCATTCACGCATGTCTCCACGCAGAAGACGCTATAACTGAGAATCGAACCGGACAGCGTCTTACTGTGAGGTACAATATCAAATTTGCTGTTTTACTCCAAGTGATGATGTATCTGGATGTTACTGACACTACCTGACAATATGAGTGGATAACAAGAGTTGCCCATCATGATATCTCCAAGACCCCTACCTAAATATATTGACACCTAGACCACTGTATCCTGGTGTAACTTATATTAAGTAATCACTTGTGTTGTGCTTGTGAAACCTCTCATTTTTAGTGCAATGATGAAATCCTGGGTTTTGAACTTAAGGTTTCAGAAAATTCAGTACCTGGACAATAATGTCTAACTTACTTAAAATCAAAAGAAGGAGTGACATATCTGCTTAGGCTTTACCTGGTGTCAGTAGGCCACAAATTTCCCCCTTAACTAATTCATAGTAACTCAGGTTCAGCCTGAGGGACCATCAAGGTCAGAGAATCTTATCAGGGAGATGAGAGACGAGAATGTAATGCTGGCTCTGCCATCTGAGGAGAAAAGAATATGGGAGAAATGGCTGGTACACTTCTCCATGAAGACCAGAGAATGAGTTCTTACATGCACCTGAGCCAGGCAGAACAGACAGCCACATATGGATGCATCTGTGTAGTATGCATAAACAACCAGCAGTGTGTAGCATACCCTAAAATTTGTGAGAGAAAGGGGGAAAAAGCACATTTCAAAAATTCCTTACCCCCCCCACACACACACACACACACACACACACACACACACACACACACACACACACACACACACACACACACACACACACACACACACACACACACACACACACATCTATAAACATCATGATTTTTCCCAAAATAAGCTGTCGAGAACAGCCTGATGCTAGCAAGAACAAAGGGCAAAAATATTAATAAAAAACACATTATCTCATCTTATTTACTGAAAATGAAGGCATGCAGACATAGGGATTTAGAATCTATCTGGTTTAACCATAATACTGCCATTTTATAATGTATTTGTTTATGTCTTTTCTTGCCAAACTACTAAGTGCTGGAATATGTCTAATTCTTAAAGGAAAGTAATCTAAAATTATAAGAAATTTTCCACAAATAATTATCATAAAAGTAGGTACATAATATTCAATAAGCTACTGTCCAGCCAGAATCCAGTTGCCCAGCTTCACTTACCAAGGAGCTATGCTTAGTAAAAGCTTGACATTAAAAGCAATTAACCTGCCCAACATTAATTAAGAATTACTACAATCAGTGTAGGTTCATTGACAGGACACAGCTTGGGAATGGATAACATGAAGGTAAGGAGAAAATCGGATATCCTCAGTATCCGGGAGACAAAAATGGAAGGACAGTACAGTAAATCCACTAGGATCAAGATCCAGAGTCTGTTACTCAGGGGAGGACAGACTAGAAATGGTGAGAGCCTTCAGACGATAGTGAGGAAATTAGTTTTAGACTTATGACAATCAGACTCCAGTGTAAGAATAGGGCACTAGTCATAATCTCAGCCTATGCCCCACAGCAGGGTTGTGATAGCAAGGAAAGGAGTGCATTTAGGCAGCAGTTCCAGGGACTACTAGATCAAGTAGGACAACATACGTTAGTGTTGCTAATGGGAAACCTAAATGCACATATCTGGAAAGACAGAGCAGGATACGAGGACGGTCTGGGTCCACTTGGGTGCACCAACAGGAATAAATGAGAAGAGGCCACTCCTGACTTCTGTCGGTCATATAGCTTTATGGTGACCAATACATGGCTAAGCCAAAGACAGAAGAGAGAGTCAAAGACTGTAAAGTCATCCCCAGTGAAACAGTCATCCCACACTATAAACCATTGGTTACCACAACCAGCAGTCAGAGAAAATTCTAAGGTCAGCGGAGATTAGGCTGAATGCCTGAAACCTGATGGGAGGGAAAGTAAAAGGGTGCAAGGAAATATTCAGGGCTTTGACATCTCAGGAAGAAGAAGAAATAGGTAGAGCTGAAGAAGAATGGCACCACATCAAAAAAGCATGTGTGAGCACTACAAAACAGCTATGCAGATAATCCAGTTTCAGAAATAATGTATATAAGGAAAGCTGGTGGTAGAATGTACAAGTCTAGGAAGCCATCAAGTCAGAAAGTTCAGAAAAAAATGGGAGACAGAAAAATCAGACCAGGCTAATAAGAAATACTGGTTGGATAGCAAACAGGCTAAGGGAGCAGTTGCAAAAGCACAAAAGACGGCATCAGAGGCACTCTTCTAGCTTCTGAAAAGTGAGTCAGCACATTGCACAAAGAAACATTATCAGGCTGCAAGCCAAAGACAGGAAGATAAAGAAGATAGTCATCAGAAACTTTTATAAGGGATGCCAACAACAAACTGCTCACCAGTCCTCAGGACATCAAAGGCAGGTAGAAGGAGTACTTCCAGCTGCTTCTTAAAGGAGAAACCCCCTACAGAAGTTGTACTACCCCAGACACACCATACAATGAAAGAAGAGGAGGAGACGTCCACCCTACACAGAGTATGAACATCACTAAGGACAGTGAAGTCAGGGAAAGCAGCAGGCACAGATGAGGTCATGTCAGATGTGATGAAGATGTTGGACAAGAGAAACAGCTCCAGAAGGTAGTCTCAGTAGTATGGAGAGAAAGGTGCATCCCAGATAACTAAAGAAGCATTCGTGTGCCAGTCTACAAGAACAAAGGGACATTCATAACTGTGGGCAATATAAAGCTATTAAACTCCTGTCACACTGCATGAAAGGACAGAGTGACAGATAAATGACCATGCAAAGTGACAAAATGTAAGATGGGAGATAAGTAGTTTGGATTTAGATCAGAATGCAGTATAACTAACCTAGTGTTTGCAGTTAGACATATAATTAAGAAGATGCTAGAGGTGAGGAAAGAGTCCAACTGGGCATACCTAAACTTGGAGAAAGCATATGACATGATCCCAAGAAAGCTGATTTGGACAGGCTTGCAATGGTTCAAAATCCCAGAAACATTGATAAAATGAGTGCAGGCTATGTACAGTACCAGTGACACAAACAGAGTGTTCAGACTCACAGAGGGGTTCCCGTTGGGAGTGGGTGTGCACCACAGTTCAGCTCTGAACCCATTGCTGTTCAAACTGGAGATGGGCATCATTAGCAAACAGGTTGGAGGAGCCAGATCTTCAAGGCTGCTGTATGCAGGCAATGTGGCATTACAGGCAGAGTCCAAACAAGAATGTTGGCAAATGATAGGAGAATGGAATGCAAAACTGAAAGGCACATGGGATGAAACTGAGAACAGACAAGATAGTTGTAATGGCAGCAAATGGGGAAAATTAGTAGGAGGTAAGAATTGAAATAGATGGGAAAACAGTGGAACAGGTTAGCAGCTTCAGGTATGTGAGAGGGGTTGTTGAGAAGAAGGGAGGTCTTAATGAGGATGCCAAAGCTAGAATCAAGAGGGGTTGCCATCATCTGGCATACAGTGCCAGGGGTAGTGTACGACAGAAGAATGCCAAAGAAGCTGAAAAGTAAAATGTACAAAACAGTGGAGTGGAGTGACCAATACTACTGCATGGTATGGAAACCTGGGCAGTGAAGGCAGACCAGTTGAGAAAGTTATTGGTGATGGAGATGAGGTGCCTGAGATAGGTGGTAGGATGCACAATGTAGGACAGATGAAGAAATGAAGACATCAGAGCAGAAGCCCAAGTAGCTCCAATTGCAGAGAAAGTCAAAGAGAACAGATTACAGTGGTTTGGGCACATGTGCAGTAAAGCAGAAGACAATCTGGTGAAGAAGATTTGGGACAGACAAGAAGAAGGCAAGCGGAAATGAGAACATCCAGCAAAGAGATGGATGGATTACATGAGAGCAGACCTGCAATAGTCAGGCATGACTGTCAAAAGAGGTAGGAGAGTGGCACTGAATCGAGAAAGATGGCAATAGTTGACAACACCCCAACCTCATGTAGGAAAGGGGGTTGATGATGATGATGATATTCTTTTATCTCTGAAAATATCCTTGTGACAGAGAAGGAAAAAATAATGCCCTCCAAATTCACTGCCACTGATGTCACGTGATCAATTCAAATTAGTTTCTTTACTCGTGTTTTATTGTTTATAACCTTGTGGGAGGGCCCCAAAAGAATTGGACAATATATGGTAGTAACTTTTTTCTATTGTTTTTATAAACTAAGTAAATGTGGGTGTGCACAACAGTATGGTAAAAAAAACACAAAATTAATTAACAAGATTGCATGGGTTTTGAAAATATTGACGGTGGGGGTGTTTTCCATGCCCAGTTTAACAAATACAAATTCATAGTCTTTGCAGAATCAAACATAAGTCAGTCAAAGTTAGTTTCCCTTTCTCCCTCATGATGCTTTTGCCACTGAATTTGCTTGCCAAGTACATGACGAACAGATAATTACAATCCTATAGTGAGCACAGTGTGCATTTCTGAAGTTGTATAAAGAAGCAGAAAAATAAAAACTGAAAGGGTAAAGTTTTGGAAGTAAATGCTTTTTTTGCCTTACTAAATTAAAGAAACATGCAAGGTCCCTCTGGAAATAAACATTTTTACTGAATTAGAGAAAAAATACCCGCGGTGGTGGTGCTGTGGTAGCGTTGTCGCCTCACGGTAAGACGCTGTCTGGTTCGATTCTTAGCTAGAGCATCTTCTGCGTGGAGACATGCATGAATGGGCTTACCTTCATTGAAGGTTGTGCGTCAGGGCTGGTAATTCAGCACGTAAAAATCAACTACCAATCATTAGCGGACTGGAGTTCCGCTGTGGTGACCCCTAACCGGGAAAAGCCGAAAGACACAACAACAACTGAATTAGAGAAAAAATAATAAAACAAAGGCAATGTTGTTTAAAAAGTTTTTCTTTACAAAATGCAACATGTACATTCAGTAAAGCTATGTTTATCAAATACATAGAAACAGAGCTTTTAAAGGCTGTGAAGCATTTAGATGTTGCTATTGGGGAGGAAAAAACGTTAAAGATTTGTTATTGTATAAAGTATCAACTTACATTTTGAAATACAAAATGTTTAAACCTTATGACTTAATGTTGAATTTACCAATAAACATTTGTTTGACCTGAGTACGGAATTGTACAATTAGTAGGGACTGTTATTGGTCATGGTGTAATAATTATTTTCTGTCTATAGTTTTGTGTTTTTTGTATGGCTTTTTAAAATTGAGGCATCAGAAATTTTAATACAGTAAATGCTGATTTTATTTGGTCTCTATCTGATGGTTTTGTCATTTTATATTAATTGTTACTTTGGTGCTTTTATTTTGGTGGAATCCATTAATAGCACTCCTAGAGTGTTGATAAATAAATCTCCAACCACTGCAGCTAATAAGGTTACATATCATGTGGAACAATGTACAACATATGACAGACGATGAAAAATTATGGATCTACTGAATGAAAGGGATTCCCAGAATGAAGATCCATTATCATTCTCTGTTGCTAATAGCAACTTTAATATATCACTGTAGGTGAAAGAAATTCAGCATAAGTTATTTTTTCAAGAGAGTAATGTACTATTTTAACATCTTAAGTATCAAAAAGTGTTTACAGTTAAATAGACCACCAAAGGATATATAGGCTTTTAAAATGCCAACATGCTCATTTGATCCCACTGATAAAGAAGGTAAATGGTTTAAGAAGTACCAGTTAGCAGCTGTGCATTTGAATGGGGTATATATTACCATGAGCAGCTAACAAATAAAGAGAACTTGAATACTAGCATTAATAATCTCTATAATAAAAGAAAAAAAGGTAGTTCAGGCCTATAATAATTCAAAATCTACCCAATATAAACGCTCTATTGAAAAGAGCAGAAAAATCTGAAAGCCTCATAAGGAAGATCAAAGCAAAACATGAATTAAAATTTGAATCTGAAGCTAATGGTATTCATAAATCCTTCTTCAATTACATCACAGAATAATACACTGCAATGCTCTAAACTAGTTTCTAATGGTATTACCCATTCCAACCCCAGAGTTATTCTTAATATACTTGCAGATAAATTTAGTGCCAACTTCAAACCAGATACAGTCAGTGAGTTCTACAAATCCCTTTGACCCTTCTACCCCCTAGAATGTCCTAGCTGTACAAACAAAAGCTACAAATACCACATATCTGGGCCCTGAAAATATATCTGGTTGCTTAATCAATGGTAACAAATATTCCCTCTATGAACCTCTCTTAAAATTGTTCATCTGAAGCATAGCCTGAGAGTATATTCCCAAGGTGAACAGCTGTGGCTATACCACTTCATAAAGGGGCCCACCCTCAGATCCCAGAAACTATAGACCCATTAGTCTAACAATCCCAATTTGCAAAGCCATGGAACATATATTTGATTTCATAAGCTCTGATATAAAAATCTCTTCAAACATCTTTGAGAAAATCGATGTAGCTGTAGAGTGGCCTTGCAGTTCAAACATCGTACCTGGATCTAACCAAGGCCACAGTGACCATTCATCATGCTGGCAATGTAAATAAGCTCAAAGGCCTAAATGTACACACTTATGTTTCAAGATGTATAGCAAACTGGTTGACAGACAGAACACACACAGACAAAGCAGGAGGTGTCACCCCTGAAAGCAAAAAGGTAACTAGAGACATTCTCTAGGGCTCAGTACTGGGACACCTTATGTTCAGCATCTACTTCTCAGCTCTCCAAACCACTAGTTCAGATATATGACTAACTAAATTTGCCGATGACTGCAAGCTGGGTGTTGTTGTTCACTGAGCATCTGATTCAATGTTGCTCCAACCAGGGCTAAACCATACAAACTGGGATGCATTAAACTGGCTTAAATTAAAAACAAAGAAGTATAGCAAATATCAACAGCTTACAAAACAGACAACTCCACATGACCTACTGACAGAGTCTTCAGAGATCGCTTCACCTTTATAGACAACATTCTATCCTTTGACTGCCACACAGCAAAAGCAGTTAGGAAATCCTTCTGCCTGGCCTAATGAATAACTAAAAGTATATCATCCTTTATACTCTGTCATGATCGTAACACTTATAAAATATAACACCCCTTTTATTATATATCTATCCAAACACATCACACAAACAGGAAGACTGCAAAGGTTCCTAACTAAAAGGATCATCTGTATGAAAAATATCAGTAACCAAGACAGCTTGGACTCTCTATCCCTACAACTCTGTCACTTATACGGATGTCGATTTCCATCCATCAGGATGTACTGTTAATTATCCAATCCTCATTTTATCTTTCACACTTCCAAAAAACAAATGGCTCCACAAACACTCATATTAAAGACTTGAATTTCCTTCATCAACTAATCGATGCACATGGCAGACAAATTTATTCTCAACACTTTCGCCTATCTATGGAATTAACAACTGTTACACATAAAACAGACTCCTACAATTGCTTCCTTTAAGGCAAACCTTAAGAAATTCATTATGGGCCTAACTTTTTTTGCCTTACCGGAGACAGGAAGGACTCTAAGAGGTTGGGTTTTGGCAAGGTGATTATGGCCCGTGGACTGGCTCTGTATGCAAACTCTATGAATCTGCAAACACCCCTCCAATCCAATAAATGATAATAGTATAACAATTCAAGAGATTGCAGGTATAATTTACTGTGGTACTCAGAACAGGAGTTAAATGTCTATTGTACTTAGAAAGCTAATGTACCTGGTAACTGAGACTGTATAAAAAAGCAGATGAAACTGAAGAGGATTTTATACTGAACACTGCCTGGAAATAAGTTTTAGATACAACTGCTAGGTGGATTTGTTTTGGTGAGTTATTTGAGAAAGGAAGAGGAATATACAGTCAGCATCAGATTAATGCCAGTTAGAAGGAAAATAAATAAAGTCAGACAAAACAAAAGAAAAATAGTAGTTATGGGACGAAGTGATAAGGACGGCTATCATATTCAGGGCCACAAGAGAACAGTGAATAGCAAAAACACTGGAAGTCAGACTTTTTGTAACACAGCTTTAAACACATTTGAACAGTCACTGGAGATTGGAAGACTCTTTACTTTCAGGAAAGAAGAGTCAGTGAGTTCCTTGAGGTTGGAAAGAGCCACCATTAGGTTATCTGATACCATAATAAAAAGGTCTTCTCCAAGATAAGTTAAATACCAGAACAGAAAGCAAAAATAGCTCTTCTCCACTCTTATAACTTTAGCAAGCTCTTTGCAACAAATCTAAGAAGCAGCTTGCTGTAGTTGCCAGCACACATTGAGTGCTTCAACCATGACTACAAATTCTGTATCTGCCTTCATTTCCATTTGGTACCTCAGGCAGCTGACCCCATCACTCCACCCTAGCTATGGCTTCAGCCCCCTGCACCACCTTAGTAATGGATGTTGCCTCTATCACTACTGTCTGCTTTTCTGGTAAATCACTGAGAATTGCACTCAGTCAGTCAATCAGTCAGTAAAGCCAAACATTATAGTTAGATACTTACTCATGTTCAGAAAATACATATTGATGGAAAACCTCTTGTTCTATTTATTTTTAAGTAAATTAGGGTTATATTTAAAATTTGTCCCTGATTTTAGGTCTTTGTCCTCCCCCATTATTGTTGGCTTTGTCCAGAATTCTTCTCCCTCTCTCTCATACACACACACACACACACACACACACACACACACACACACACACACACTGCATTATTTTTTTCTTTATTTCTTTCCATGCTTGCTAAATGCAGCCTCTTAATCTGAACTTAATGAGTGGAATGAGTTATTTTCTGCTTGATTTTTTTTTTTTTTTTATTTATTTATTTGCATTTTAATCCTCTCTAAACAGCAAAGTCATATTCCTCATATGTAAACATAATGGCAGCTGTTTGCTTTTTTAAGACCATGCTTCACTGACAGCGTTATATGGAGCACACAGAAGTCATTCAACAGAGTCAGGTGGAATTTTATGACTAAGTTAATGACAACATTTGATTTCACTTACAGAATATTGGGGTTAATTAGGAAGCTATTTGAAAAGTCAGTGGCAAGAATTAAAGAGGGAGGGGGGTTCCTCCCTGACAAGCTGTGTTTAAACAGAGGAACCAGCCAGGGGTATCCTTTTCCCCCTTTATTTGCCTTAAACTTAGAGCCACTGGCAAAGAAAATAAAGGAATCACAAATTCAATGATGTACAGTAACTGGTATAGTCATCAAGAAAAAATTGCCTTATTTGCAGGTGATCATATTCTTTACTTGATAAATCCAGAAAAGGATATTTCAGTGTTGTGAAACATTTTTGACAGCTTCACGTCTTTTTCAGGATGTAAAATAAAGATAAATCAAAGGCTGTATCAGCCAGCTATGTTCCCACACATGAACTAGTTAAGCAATACCCTTATTCATGACAATATGCTAAGATAGATACTTAGGTGTATGAACTAAAAATGATGTTATTATGGCAGCTAAGGATATGTGATAAGAGACTAGACAAAAGATAATACAAAAATTGAGAAGTTGAAAGCTGTTGACTATCGATATGAACAGTAAGGTACAGTCAGTAAAAATGTTTATAGTCCTTATAGTATTATGTATAGGTCAGGCATATTTTTATGAACCAGAGGACCATCATTAGTATACAAATGAAGGCATTTATTTGGCAGGGAAAGAGGGCAATAGTTAAGTGGGATAGGTTGTTTCTCCCCATAGAACAAGTGTAGTTTAGGGCTAACAAATTTGTAGGAATATTTTAGAACTATACAGTTAAGGCTCATATACACAATACAAGCAGAAGATTAAAAATCAGGTGGAAAAAAATTATCCTGAAATGGTGGGTGGATTTATAAAATAAGGAGAGAGTAGGATTTGGGATGCAGAATATTATATTTAGAAAAAGCAAAATAAAATAGTGTTTTAAGAACTAAGCCAGCATGAGAATGGAGAAAGGAGATTTTATCAATAGGGATCACTACAAGTAGGGTCATAGAAAATAAGCAAGAGGGGTCTGGAATTTATTGCAGAAAATTAGTAAAGGAGCCAAGATACTGGGAACAAATATGTAGGGAAGGAAAGGTAATAGGGTAAGATGAGGACAAGCAAATTTTAAACTGCAGCTTGAAGAGTGCCTTCTCTACCAGGGACTAATAACAGATTATAGGTAAGGAGAAAGTGAAACACCAACTCTGGCTTCGTTTTAGTTGAGTCTAGAATAGAAGCAGCTGTTAAAAAAGGGAGAAATAGTAGGGTATATGAAATAATGCAAGATTAAAATAATTAATCAGAAGAGGTTAGAAAAGACTGGGAAGTAAAACTGGAAAGGCAATATGTAAAAGAATAGTAGGAGGACACTTGTATGCCTCCAAAGTATGCAACAAAGTCTAGACGGTTTATGATTTTTGTACAGAAATATTTGCATTTATTTTGTTATACCTCAAGCAGACTTTAAAGAATATTTCCTCAGGTAGATAATAAATGTTGGAGGTGTGATGTAAAAGAGACGGACATAATTGGGAGAATATTTTTGGGAATATAATCAGCTCATGGAATTTAAAAATTTTCTACATGGTACTTTGTCAGAAATATTGGGGGAACAAATTATTGTAACTAAGGAATGATTTTTTTGAGGTGCGATATACAAATTGAATTGCCTAGACATAGTAAGATCTGACTAACTGCCAACAAATACTAGACAATGAAGATCAAAATCTAACATAATTGTAACTGAAGTACTGAATGTTTTAAAGGAATTAAAAGAACTGTAGGTCGGATCTTCAGAAAAGAGAAGGAGCAAACTAAATAAAATAAACAAATGTTTTTGGGAACAATACATGTAGAATAGTGTCTAGGAGGAGGATTGAAGTTCATATAAGCCATTAATGAACAATTTATGTAATTTTAGAGTGCATGGTAATTGATATATATATATATATATATATATATATATATATATATATATATATATATATATATATATATATATATATATATATAAAATGCTTGAAAATTAATGTTGATAATTACTTCTGTGTTTTCTTTTCTTTTACTTTTATGTATATCTATGCTGATAAGTTTATAAGTTCAGTTACAGTGTCAAGGTCAAATGGCCATCAAGAAACACAGGTTCCTGAAGAAAAGGTACAAAAACACTTTATCCCCATTTACTTTTAAAACCCTTCAAACTGAGTGCCTTACCAAAACTGGTATGTTATTCCAAAATTTACTGATTTTTAACACTAATGTATGAGCACCTATCCATAGAATATCCCAGTTTATCATAATATTTATAAGTGTTTGTGTGTGTGTGTGTGTGTACATGTGTCTTTGAACATTTAAAAATCTGTATGTTATACATAGTTTGTAAAAAAGGATCATGGAATATCCTATATGCAAGTATTAATTTACCTCAAATGTATTTATAACAAAAGGAAAACAACTTGAAGTACTTACATCATATCCTAGAGTCTACATTAATGGCTCGCAAAACTCTTTTTGCTCTTTTTGTAAATTTTCTTTGTACTTCTTTTAGAGTTTTTAATTGAATTGGGTGTCTATATAGAATATATTATTATACTCAATAATTGGTTTAACATAGGTTTTAAACACAATAACCAATAAGGTGTCATCTCATGTAGAAAAATTCTTTAACAAGTAATCATGTATGTGACTTTGTTTTACTAATAACCTTAACATAATTGTTAAAAGATAAATTTGTTGCAATTAAAATGCCCGAGTCTTCATATTTTTTAACCTCATCAAGTTTAAGATTTGCTAAATATATAGGAAATTGGTTCCCCTTCAAAACATTGCAGACCATATCACTGAAGCTTAAAACAGAGAGACAAAAATGTCAAAACTACAGAAGAATGAACTCCCAAAACATTGTCTGTCTGTTCCGGGAAAGGAACAACTTGGCCACCATGATGAACTTGCCCTTTCTCTGTGGAGGTGCGATCTCAGAGTTGGTATAGTTTAGTAAGGTGGGGCAAGGCCCCCCATTACAATGGGTGTAATTTCCTACCGTTGTGGATTTTTCATTGGTGGCCAAGTGGTTCCTTTCCTGCAGAGGACAGTTGATGTTCTGGAAGTTCATTCTTCTATAGTTCTGACATTTACATCTCGCTGTTTTAGGTTTCGATGATCTGGTGTGCAACGTTTTCAAGGGGGACCAGGAAATCTTGGAATTTTGTTTGAAAAGTACATAATTTTACACTTGTCCAAACTAAAATTTAGGCCTGTATCCAAGGCAGGCCCATTTACTTAATAACTGTAAGCACTTGTTAAGATCTTTAGCATCAGTTTTTTTTTTAAACTTAAAAACAATTTTGCAGTCATCAACATATTTATGTATCCAGAATTTAGTAATTTATTATTCCTTGGAATACAATAAAATACTATATTAAATAGCATCTGACCCCAAATCGACCACTGAGACACATTATATGTAACAGGTAAATAGTCTAAATGCACATTATCTTAACACATTACTGTCCACCAACTAACCAGTTCATAATCCATCCAACAATATAATAATTTATGCTATATTCAATTAGATGCTTTCAGATATTATGAAATAGTGGTGAGTCAAAAGTTTTATTAAGGTCAAAATAGACTACAGCAGGAGACAATCCCATATCTAAATCTGTAGTTATTTGATCATAAAAACAGACCAGGTTACACATAGCTGACCTTTCTTTTATAAAGTCATGTTGCTCATTACCAGTGACCACTAATTTAAAGCCAGAACTATCCATAAGTCCCAACAGACATCTTTCAAAGCACTATCCAACTAATAAAGTTAAACTTATTGGTCTATAATCACTAACTACATCTTTTTTGTCCTTTCTGTGGACTGATATATTAACAAGATAGTTTCCAATTAGTTGGAACTATACCATTTTCCAACAATTTATTACAATAGGTATAAAATGTATCATCATTTCTCAATAATGAGATACCAGATATCATATCTGGTCCCACAGATGATATCTTCATTTTATTGAAAGATTTTTGAATAATAATCTCAACAATAAAAGGACAAGGCCCAGATACAGTAATTTGTTCTTTAGTAGTATCATTGCAACATATATCTTAACTAATATTAGAAAGGAATTTTTTGATTTCACTCACAGTTGTGTAAGCATCATGTATTACTTCCTTAATTAGAATGAATTCAATAGATGATGTTCTCTTATTAAATTAATGTATGTATTTGTAAACTGATTTCTTGTTTGTAGAATTGCTAATTAGTTTGTTTTCATAACTAATCTTAGCATTTTTAATTTCCAGTTTTAATTTTCTACATGTAATGTTAAAATTGATTAGTAGGGAATTTCTTAAAGATTTTATAATTTTGTTTTTTCTTCCTATATAAGCATAATAATGCTGTTCCACCATAAAGGAATATAATCCTTTAACAGTTTTGAGATATATAGCTTAATTTTCAAAGTTGCACAACATATTCTGTAATATCAAAAACCTGTAGTGATGTTTCTTATGGGGTCTATATTACTGTGTGGAAAGACATGTTCGCCAAACACATGTTAATCAACACAGAAATATCGACTTGCCAGAAACTATAATGGCCAAGTCAGCAAATTTTTTTCTCCAGGGAAAAAAATCACTTAGCCATCATCGGGGATTTGCCGTTTTCCCCACTGTAGTGCAATCTCGGAGTTGGGATATTTAGTTAGGGAGGTGTGGGTGGCAAAGCCCCCCACATTGTAAGGTTTGAAACTGTGTTTTTTTTTCTGTATGGCCAAGCGATTTTACCCCCCAAGAAAAAATTTGCTAACTCAGGCGTTTGGGTTTTTGACAAGTCGATATTTCCATGTCAATTAAGACGTGTTCGGCGAGCATGTATTGTGACATGGTAATATAGACCTGTTCATATGCATAGGAGAAATTATTCCAATTAGTACTAACAATCTTTGAATCAATTTACAATAATCAATCTGGCCCAAAGGACATGAGTCCTCCAAACTACTCATTTTGTTTGGAATATTAGTAGCTATTATATAAAGTATATTATCTCCTCACATACCGCATCAAACTAACTGAGTTAACCCATAATAGGCTATGATGTTAAATTCTTTCTCAAAAATTTGAGTTAGTAGGCAACGAGTTCCATGTTACTCCAGGGTAGTTGAAATCATCCATTAATATTATATATTTATTTTCTGTTATTAAGATATCGTTATAAATTTAGTAAGTATTCCCAGTGATTCTTGCTGACCATACACAGAGTATGATAACTTGAAACTAAAGATATATATATATATATATATATATATATATATACACACACACACACACACACACACACACACACACACACACTATTATTGTTATCTGTATTTGGAATTTGAGCAGCAATTGTTTCAAAGTTTGTTGCCACTTTTATAAGATAAGATGTAATAGTCTTATGAACCTATATATTAACTCCACCACCTTTGAGATTTTTCCTCTAACATTTGTATTTAACAAAGTCTTTTAAATGATAACTAGATGAATTCTATGATTCAGTTATGGCAACATTTTGGTAATTATCTTTAGCTGTTAGGTCAATAAGTTCAACAAATTTGCTTCCTAAGCTTCTGGCAATGCAAAGAAAACATTTTATAATGCTATCAAACTCTCTCTCTGATATTAAATTTGGTGTTTTGTCATATAAATAACATCCAGTCTGTTTCATGATTTTACTTCCCACATATGAAGCATCATACAAGTTTAAATGTAACCTGTCACATGAGAAAAGCCTCCACTCATAAATATCCTCTTCCCAATATCTGACTAGTTTTATGTTGTAAACTAGTGTCAGCTGTTGCAACCAATTATTAAAATAAGTGCTTTGGTAAACATGTAATCTGTCCGTGTATTCACTAAGAGCACACTCCACATTAAACCTCCAACATATTCAATAATGTCAAGAGCAGAATTCTTCATATGATTAGGAGTAATATATCTGAAGTCATTTGTTCCTGTGTGATTTATAAGCACCTCATAACTCTGTTTTACTGAAATCAACCTAGCAAGAAGATCAGGTACATCAATCAATTTCAGTCCTGGTAAGGCTGATACTGTAGGAGTATTTTTATCCAGACAACTCAGTGAACCAACCACCTGCTTTAACTAAACTGTTGTTATTAAATATATGTGAGATTAATAAAGATGTTTTAAAAATCTATGCAGCTATGGAGGACTTTTTTTAATTAAACAATACCTGTACTTTAATATCCTGTTGGAGAACCTTCATTTTCTTTCTTCAATTGTATATAGTTGTATGTCTTCTTGATTATCTAAAGAATGATATCCCACATTTATATGGTAAGATTTAAAAAGGCTATTGAATAACATGAAAGTAAGTACAACTGAAATAGTACTTAAGTATGAAATAAACAAATCTGTTATGAAATGTATTGAACCTTATAATTGTGTCATCCCATAGATACAAAACGGAACCAGATATGCCTGGTCCATCTTCTTGTAGTTATA
Source organism: Protopterus annectens (assembly GCF_019279795.1). Lineage (NCBI taxonomy): Eukaryota > Metazoa > Chordata > Ceratodontiformes > Protopteridae > Protopterus > Protopterus annectens. Next base: position 190,314,034 of record NC_056743.1, read on the forward strand.
ATTAGATTTCCTTCTATGCCATCTGGGACTAGGATTTTGGAATAAAGTAACTGTCATGCCTTGCCAGGTAGTTTGGGAGAATGGAATGCCACATGGTAGCTGACCTTCCTTCCTTCATGCAGGCCAGAAGATTACTGTAGCAGCTTAAAGTAAAGGGTAGATTACTACAGTATTTTCTTGGACCTGCAGAGAGGGATAATGCGCCAGTACATGCCCGTGATTTAAAAAAAAAAAAACTTGTTCCGAACCTGCAGAGACACACCAGAAATGGAAGAGATCCTGTCAACTCAGCAAAGACTTGGTTAAAATTACCTCCCTCCATCACAGCAGATCAAGTAAAGAGAGGCCCTGCTGAATGTTTCACCATAAAAAGAAGACTATCTACAAAGTAATGTCTAAAGTTAACACACTTTTCCTGTTTCCTTGTGTAAGCAGGAATAGTCTAGGTGCTTGTTGTTCTGGTATTCAGTTACTGTGAAGTTTTCTATTTTCCCTTCCTACAGTACCTAACATGTCCACAAGAAGCATATTTTCAATTGTGCTGAGTATGATGGGTAGCAGACTGTCATTTACAATCACAGTTCAAACAATGGTGCACCTAGTGTAAGTGTGGAGGGGAAGAACTACTGCCCTAGATGAGCTTTGCTTCTGAAGTTTGCCAGCTGTAGGGCAGCTAAATAGTTTCAGTAGGTTAGATTCAGTTTGGGTAGTCAAGACTCAAGAAGGAGGAGGCTGCATGCCTAGGTGGTTGGCATCCTGATATTGGGTTGGCCAGGTAAAAGCTGGGGGGCATATGCTGTGTGAGACTTGTGAGGTGCAGAATGGAAGTCATGAATGGAGGTAGTCATTTCTTAGGACTGGGGCCAAGTGCATATGTTAGCAACTCAGCACTGAAAGCTGGTGGCTGTGTATGATATCAGGCTCTGAGGAACTAGAGGCAGGACAGAAACAGTAGATAACTAGAATGTTGCGCTGATGACAGGTGATGAGGTTTCCTTAATAAAAACACAAAGAAGTATGTCAATATAGTGAATATTCAGACTTGTTTACAGGTCACAGTATAGCAATATACATCTTCTAGGCTAAAGTGGAGAATATTGTTAAGTAAAGTAGAAACACTTCCTTTATTCTCTTTAATAGGCATAAATTTAATAAAGGTATTTTTGTTCTGAAAAAAATGATGAACTAAAGATAAAGATTGGAAAGAGGACATGGGTCATATTATAAAATGTAATAGTGGATTGTCAGGTTCATATAGTTTAACCTTACCACACCACAGGATGGATTTTTAAACAATTTACAGTCAGGGCAAGGTACTGTCACGAGTCTGAATGTGTTCGGAATGGAACTGGTTTCAGCATAAGTTTTGTACAAAATATATGCTAAGATAGGAGTGTAAATGCTTTCTTTATTACACATAAGCTCTACATGCAATGCAAAGACATCTTTCGAGTTAAAAAAATGCAGAAGTGTAAAATAGTATGTATGCCTAAAAATCCAAAAATGCTATGCGTAGCCCCAGTCATGGACATGTGTTACTATTGAGCCAGCATACCCAAACATGACCACGAGATACAGCAGCCCATAACCATATGTCCAGCTCTCAAAATACATGGCTGCTTGAGAGATACATATCAGTACAATATTTCTGCAGTACCTTACAAGAGTACCATGAAGTACATTCTAAATAGACACAGCATGGAAAAGGACTATACACTTATCTACGTTGCAGGTGCGTGTATAGTTCAGTGCTGTACTTTATCCAGAAATGGAACCATACCAGAACAGCACTATTAAACTTGTTTTTAGATGTATTTTGTCCCAATACATGACTACCATCAAATGCCTGCCCACCACCAGTTAAGCTCTATTCATTCATTCCCACATACTAGGGAATTTCTCCAGTATAGTACATAGGAATGAGATGTCTAGAGAGGCCATCTTACAAAACACAAATGAGAATTGCTTGGGTCATCACCTGCATCCCCATAATGAGGGGATTTGTATAGCCTAACCCACACTCTGGATAAGGAGACCCATAGTGCCTTCCTCTGTGCATGCATGCTCCCATACAATTACTAATAAAGTCTACCACTGGATGGGTGTTTTGTGTGCCAAACGCCTGCCCCTCAGGATGTGCACCACAATGCTGCACATCCTCCAGGGGACTGCGGTCAAATGCATGCTGCTCCACCCCTAACTGATAAATGAAGCTGTGTTGTCTATCCTGTAGTCAGGTCTTAATCTCAACATACTAAACACAACTAATCATGCCCTCACAACACTGTAGCCTACTCTGTGCAAAATAATATTGGCATTTCATGGCTAGTCAAACTGTTTGTAAGCACTGGGTATAGATAATGTCACCTATAACCAGTGGCTCTCCAATGACCACCATGCCAAGCTGTCTTGCAGAACCTGTGCCACTCATTCATCATGCAGACGTCACACAGTGACATGTGCACACCTGCTCTGTACTTCTACTAACCTATACAGTCTGACTTTTTTGCATATGTATCATTGTACTTTATGAATGTATCTCATAACTTTGACAATAACATTTTTGTGTCCGATTTTAAACAGTCAGAAGATCTCACTGTGAGTTACGCTAGTATTTTTTTCTCAAAACTTCATATAGGGTGATTTTAGACAATGCCTGTAAAATAATGCTTTCTGACAAGACTGAATATCATCAGGTTCAAACTTTCAGGATGCCAGGTGCTATCAGTGGAAAAACATACATTTTGTACTTATTTTTCGCTGTCAGACTGTCATATCTGTCAAAGTTAGATTTTTGATTAAAACAAAGTCTCACGTCTGTTAGCACAACTACAGTCAGTAAGGCTGATTACATGCTGGGAACATGGATTAACTTTTGAAGACATGTAAGAGTGTACATTAAAATGTCTACACAATGTAATAGATACAGGAGATTGCAGTCTTTATATCAATCACTTGGTGGTCTTTAAAGAGCATCTTTCACGCTTACATTTGGTTATCGTGCAACAGAGATATTGAAGGGAAATAACTCCCCTGCATAAAGCTTTAATCCATGATTTTGATTGACTAAGAGGATTTATCTACATTTATCTCTTGAACACTGAACAATAAGAATCTCTTGAGCAATGAACAATAAGCCTGCTGCTGGTGTGCAGTATACATGCAGGTGAGCAACATGATATGAATAAAAGCACTAACAATTCAAAGACAGCCATGCTATGCACTAAGGTTGTCATTTGACATTGCATTACAACACAGTTACAGAGTTCTGAGTCCTACTAGCTGTCCATGTGACCGAAGCAGACAGTATCCCAGTGGTATTACTGCTTGCACAAGACATCCAGTGATTGCACAAAAGTCTACACAAGCTTAAAAATTATTGTAAGGAAATATCCAACCCATTTATTTATCTAAACACACACACACACACACACACACACACACACACACACACACACACACACACACACACACACACACACACACACACACACAAGTACATGCACACACAGCCATAGTTACACATCTGTCTATCGGTTTGTCTATCTAGGCTCCCTGTTGAAATATCAGCACTCAAAATAATGAGTGCCAACAAACCTAAAAATAGACCGAAAATTCCAACGATGAGCAAATCTATAAAACTTGCTCTTTTCCTCCACTCTTTATTTGCTCACCTGCACCCCCCCCCCCACACACACACACACACACTCATGAACTTATATATATGAACTCTGAGATTGCCATAGCTCAGAGAAAAGGGAATATCCTGAGAAATGGTCATCTAAGACTTAGTATGTGTAAGTCCTTTCTTTTGGCCCATTCAATCTCCATGTTTCGGAACTATCTCTAGTGGGTCCTGACATTTCAGATGGTTATCATCTATCTGTCTTTGTGAGGAAAGTCCCTGTTGCACCATCCATAAGGAGTAGAGCTGTACATATGACAGTCCCCTTTTGGAAAGGTGAGCCTGATAGCCTGATACTGTGAATTTTGATACTTCCAAAGCTAAACTGTGATCCCTTAAAAACAGTGAATTCTGAAGGTTTTTGTTACATCTTTAAAATGTTTCTGCAGGGGGCTTCACCCACTGAATCTTTAGATGTGGAGGGCAATGCCCCTACACAACCTGTATACTTATATATACTAGCTCTGATACAATCACTGTACCTCTGAGAAAAGTGAATACTCCAAGATACTATACTTCACACTTACTATATATATATTCCCTCTAATTAAAGTTATTTTTTTTTCTTCCAAGAATCACATTTACATTTTTCAAAGAGTTGCCATATTCCTACTATTTTATTACTCTACCTTCCAAGTGAAAAGGCCTCAGAGAATGGGACAGTGGTTGCTTTCAGTTTACAAGTATTTCCACCTTCTGTGAATTTATGTGATGTTGCAGACAGAATAATTAAGCAGCAGGGGTCTGTAATGGTCATGTCATACTACCTGAAAAGGTAGGATACTAAATACAACACCTCTGCTTTTAGTTATGTCTTTCTGTGTTTTCAGTTTTACAGTAACAGATATTTTGTTTTACTTATGCCTTTTTTGCTTTATTTATTCATTTTTTTGCTTGTGTGTGTGTGTGTGTGTGTGTGTGTGTGTGTGTGTGTGTGTGTGTGTGTGTGTGTGTGTGTGTGTGTGTTAAAACTGATTATTTAATGGGTAGAATGTACAATACCTCATGGAAGAGGATATTAAAGTACATGTATTCCCAGTACAAAACAAGTCCAGAACTTTTTGGCTGCCATCTTGTTTATACTTGCTAAATATGGTTTGCCGCTTATCAGGTGTAACAAACAAAAAAGTAAATAAAAAGAAAAACGCAAAATAAAAAATTCAAGCAGCAAAAGTAACTGCAGCAGTGATTACGAGGATTTGCTATTTTAAGTTTGCCAATCAAAGCATGGCTTAAAAGCCATGTTTAGTGAGTGTGGGAAAAAATAAAGAAACATTAATGCAATTACGTGTGTGGGTGTGGTGTGTGTGTGTGTGTGTGAAAGAGAGAGAGAGAGAGAACGAGAGAGACAGAGTGAGAGGGAAAGCTCACAAACCTCTCAACTTGTTTGCTCAAGAATTCTAGACAAAGCCAACAATAATGGGGGAGGACAAAGACCTAAAATCAGAGACAATTTTAAATATAACCCTACTTCACCTGAAAATAAATGGAGCAAGAGATTTACCATCAGCATGCATTTTCTAAACAATAGGAAATATGAAATTATAAAGTCTGACTTTATTGACTGACTGTAATCCTTGCTAATCTACCAGAAAATCAAACTTTTTTAGGGGATGCAGCACAATACGAGGCTAAGTCAGAAATATTTCAGCAACAAGTATCTGTGCTGTAGCAACTTTGAACATTTGGCAGTGGAACTATTTTACATCAATTACACAAAAATATATACTACTAAAAAAACAAATACAAAACAATTTAACAGATAACCTATTATCTAAGCACAATAATCTCCTCCTAGGTGGGTGGTACAGGGAAATAACTGACCTTCCAGGGTTGTTGAGGGCCAATGCTGTAGTCAGTTATTTCACTGTAAAATCCACCGTGGGTGCGTTATTGCTTGCATAACACAGGAAGTGCATGTGTATCTGCCCCCAGATGAGGTGCACCATTCAGTATATTCTCACCAACAGTTAATAAGCACAGAATCTATGTTCATATGCATGTTTATATTTAATGTTATACCAGTTAGTTTAAGTTAGATATTGCATAAAGGCAATGAGCATGGACTATGTGTTTAGGCAAAATTTAGTAAAGCCAGCCAGAAAACATGGTGAAGAGGAAAATACAAATGTCTCAACAGGAGTGTTGCTGGCAAACATGTCAGCTGGTGGTGGGAGTGGTCATCATCTGAACATTTTGTTCATGCCATCCGAATGATGTCCTACAATTCCTGGAGAAAATGTAAGATGAAAGTAATACATCAACAAGTTATTTTAAGGTGGTATAATTGCTTTATACAAATTGTCTCACTGCGGAAAAATGCACAAGCAGGATTTTGTATGTAATGTGTTTTACTGATATATAAATTATTCATAAAATGGTGCTGTTGATACAACAAGACTAATGTTTAAAACAAATGGAAACTGTGGCATAGAGTGATAAAGCTTTGACTGTGGCCTAGGAGACCTGCATTTGCTTGCTGGCTCAGGAGCATAAGGATGCAGGCAGCAAAGATAGGTGTGCATATCCTGGGGGAGGTACAGCAGGTAGGAAATGCCTCTTCTGGAACTGTAGTTTGTAGAAAATGATGCTAAGACTTGGGGTGGGAGGAGAGAGCAGGAGTGGCTGCCCTATGTATCTGGGAGAAAGGCCCACACTAAAGATTGCTCCCCACTGCCCACCTAATTTGATAATGATGACAGCATACAATGGATGAACTTATGGTGAGAAAAAATTCCAGAAACCTGGGAATGGTGGCATCATTCTAAGAACTCGGATTTAACTACCAGGTCAGGAACATAAGTAAAACTCACTGAAGTTGAACCCTCAGACCTGAAGGAATGAATGGGTGTGTGTGGCACAGCAAAGTGGAGGACTGATGGT